>NC_141000.1:111165356-111285275 GCF_052327205.1 Somniosus microcephalus
AGTTAGCGCCGGCGCATTAAGGTCGCGCGGCGGCCGGCCGCTTTCCCGCCGGCCGCCTGCCCGCACCTCCCTCCCCGGACTCCTCCACCCGCCCCCCCGCGGAACAGATGCGTCTGGCCTGCAAGCCCGGCACTTGTCCGAGGTGTCGGGCTCATTTTTGAAAAAATCAAACGGCCAGCGATCGGGTGAAGGCAGCGCCTCCTTAACGGGAGGAGGAGGCCTGCACTTCCCCAGCCTGCCACACCGCATCGGGTGCTGCAGCGCCGGATTAGCGCCGCAATGCGGCACTCAGCGCCCATTGGGAGGCACTCACGCCCGGCAGTAGCGCCGGCAGCCGTCTTGGTGCGGCGCTACTGAATTTTTGGCGCGCGCAAGGGAATTAGCGCCGGCGCTAAATTTCCGGCGCTAAAGCCCTGGCGCGGCGTCAACTCAATTTCTAGGCCATAGAGTCATAGAGTTTTACAGCACAGAAAGAGGCCCTTCGGCCCATCGTGTCTGCGCCGTCCATCAATCCCTGTCCAGTCTAATCCCATTTTCCAGCACTTGGTCCATAGCCTTGTATGCAATGGCATTTCAAGTGCTCATCCAAATGCTTTTTGAATGTTGTGAGGGTTCCTGCCTCTACCACCCTTTCAGGCAGAGAGTTCCAGATTCCAACCACCCTCTGGGTGAGAAAGTTCCTCCTCAAATCCCCTCTAAATCTCCTGCCCCTTACCTTGAATCTATGCCCCCTTGTTATTGACCCCCCTACTAAGGGGAAAAGTTCCTCTTTATCTACCCTATCTATGCCCCTCATCATTTTGTACACCTCAATCAGGTCCCCCCTCAGCCTTCTTTGCTCCAATGAAAACAACCCCAGCCTGTTTAGTCTTTCTTCATAGCTGAGGCGCTCCATCCCAGGTAACATCCTGGTGAATCTTCTCTGGACCCTCTCTAAAGCAATCACATCCTTCCTATGGTGAGGCGACCAGAACTGCACACAGTACTCCAGCTGTGGCCTCACCAGCGTTTTGTACAGCCCCATCATAACCTCCCTGCTCTTATATTCTATGCCTCGGCTAATGAAGGCAAGTATCCCATATGCCTTTTTAACCACCTTATCTACCTGTTCCGCTGCCTTCAGGGATCTATGTACATGCACACCAAGGTCCCTCTGACCCTCTGTACTTCCTAGGGTCCTACCACTCATTGTGTACTCCCTTGCCTTATTTGTCCGTCCAAAATGCATCACCTCGCACTTTTCAGGGTTAAATTCCATTTGCCACTTTTCCGCCCATCTGACCAACTCGTTTATATCTTCCTGTAGCCTGAGGCTTTCCTCCTCACAATTTACCACCCCACCAATTTTCGTGTCATCTGCGAACTTACTGATCATACCTTTTACATTCTCATCCAAATCATTTATGTAGATCACAAACAGCAAGGGACCCAGCACCGATCCCTGAGGTACCCCACTAGACACAGGCTTCCAGTCACAAAAGCAACCTTCGACCATCACCCTCTGCCTCCTGCCACTCAGCCAGTTTAGGATCCAACGCGCCAAGGCACCCTGGATCCCATGGGCTCTTACCTTCTTGACCAGTCTCCTATGCGGGACTTTGTCAAAAGCTTTACTGAAGTCCATGTAAACCACATCCACAGCATTTCCCTCATCCACACACCTAGTCACCCCCTCGAAAAATTCAATCAGATTTGTCAGACATGATTTACCCTTGACAAAGCCATGCTGACTATCCCCGATTAATCCTTGCCTCTCCAAGTGGAGACTAATTTTGTCCCTCAGAATTTTTTCCAATAATTTCCCTACCACAGATGTTAGGCTCACTGGCCTGTAATTCCCTGGTTTATCCCTGCTACCCTTCTTGAATAATGGTACTACATTAGCTGTTCTCCAGTCCTCTGGTACATCCCCTGTGGCCAGAGAGTTTCTGAAAATTTGTGTCAGAGCCCCTGCAATCTCCTCCCTTGCCTCACACAACAGCCTGGGATACATCTCGTCCGGGCCTGGGGATTTATCCACTTTTTGCTGGTTTTTAAAAATTTCCCAATCCTCTGGTCTCCCACCAATCTTGGCAATGTTATATGCCTTCATTTTCAATTTGATACCATCCTTTACTTCCTTAGTTAGCCACGGATGGCACTCCCTTCTCTTAAAATCTTTCTTTCTCACTGGAATATATTTTTGTTAAGAGTTATGAAATAGCTCTTTAAATGTCTGCAACTGCATTTCAACTTTCTTACCCTTTAATTTGTTTTTCCAGTCCACTTTAGCCAGTTCTGCCCTCATGCCATTATAATTGCCTTTGTTTAAGATCAGGACACTGGTTTGGGATACAACTTTCTCACCCTCCAACTGAATTTGAAATTCAACCATGCTATGATCACTCTTTCCTAGAGGATCCTTTACTATGAGATCATTTACTAATTCTGTCTCATTACATAGTACCAGATCCTGCTCCCTGGTTGGTTCCATTACATACTGTTCTAGGAAAACATCCTGGATGCACTCTATGAACTCCTCCTCCAGGCTACCCTGGCCAATTTGATTTGTCCAATCAATATGGAGATTAAAATCACCCATGATTATTACCGTACCTTTTTTACAGGCCTCCATTATTTGTTGATTTATACTCTGTCCAACAGCATTGCTACTGTTCGGGGGCCTGTAGACTATGCCCACCAGAGACTTTTCCCCCCTATTATTTTTTATCTCCACCCAAACCGATTCTACATCTTCTGAGCCAATATCACTTCTCACCACTGCACTAATCCAATCTTTTACCAACAAAGCCACCCCACCACCCTTTCCTTTCTTTCTATCCTTCCAAATTATCATATACCCTGGAATATTCAGTTCCCAGCCCTGGTCGCCTTGCAACCATGTCTCTGTAATGGCGAACAGATCATACCTATACATAGCTATTTGTGCCGTCAACTCATTTATCTTGTTACGAATGCTGCGTGCATTCAGATATAGAGCTTTTAACTTTGTCTTTTTACCATTATTCCTTGTTTTGGCCTTTTTTTCTGTTACACTCTTATTTTTAAACATTGTCCCTTCCTGTCACACTCTGGTTATTATTTCCCCCATCTCTAGCCTGCTCTATTGCTTTCTCATTTCTCATTGTACTTTTTATTTTTCAGCTCACCTGGATCCTCCCCACCACTATTTATTCGACTCGCCAGGACTCTAGCCCTAGCATGGTTCAAGTGAAGCCTGTCCAAATGGAACAGCTCCCTCTTATCCCAGTACTGGTGCCAGTGCCCCACAAATCGAAACCCATTTCTCCCACACCAGTCTTTGAGCCACTCGTTCATTTCTCTGATCTTACTTACCCTATGCAAATTCGTTCGCGGCTCAGGTAGTAATCCAGAGATAATTACCTTTGTGGTTCTGCTTTTTAATTTAGCCCCTAGCTGCTCATACTCTCTCAGCAGAACCTCTTTCTTTGTCCTACCTATGTCATTGGTACCTATGTGGACCATGACAACTGGATCTTCCCCCTCCCACTCCAAGTTTCTCTCCAGCCCAGAGGAGATGTCCTTAACCCTGGCACCGGGCAGGCAACACAGCCTTCGGGACTCACGCTCTCGGCTGCAGAGAACAGTATCTATCCCCCTCACTATACTGTCCCCAGTCACTACAACATTTCTTTTTGCTCCCCCCACTTGAATGGCTCCCTGTACCACGGTGCTGCGGTCAGTTTGCTCATCCTCCCTGCAGTCCCTGGCCTCGTCCACACAGGGAGCAAGAATCTTGTACCTGTTGGACAAAGCCAAGGGCTGAGGCTCCTCCACCACTACCTCCTGGATCCCAATACCTGCCTCGCTTGTAGTCACACCCTCCTGTCCCTGACCATGGGCCAAATTGGAAGTAATTATTCTACTGGGTGTGACTGCCTTCTGGAACATAGTGTCCAGGTAACGCTCCCCCTCCCTAATGTGTCGCAGTGTCTGAAGCTCGGACTCCAGCTCATCAACTCTGAGCCGAAGTTCCTCGAGCAGCCAACATTTGCTCAATGGTGTCCACGAGCTCCCACTTGCAACAACAACAACACGTTGCCTGGTCTCCCATCTCAATTAATTAATTAGTTTTACAATTTGGAACACTTATACCTTTTACATAGGATTACATAGAATTTAGGGCACAGAAACAGGCCATTCGGCCCAACTGGTCTGTGCCGGTGTTTATGCTCCACACGAGCCTCCTCCCACCCTACTTCATCTCACCCTATCAGCATATCCTTCTATCCCTTTCTCCCTCACGTGTTTATCTAGCTTCCCCTTAAATGCATCTCTGCTATTTGCCTCAACCACTCCCTGTGTTAGCGAGTTCCACATTCTCACCACTCTCTGAGTAAAGAAGTTTTTCCTGAATTCCCTATTGGCTTTATTAGTGACTATCTTACATTTATGACCCCTACTTTTTGTCTCCCCCCACAAGTGGAAACATTTTCTATACGTCTACCCTATCGAACCTCTTCATAATTTTAAAAGCCCCTATTAGGCCACCCCTCAGCCTTCTCTTTTTCTAGAGAAAAGAGCCCCAGCCTGTTCAGTCGTTCCTGATTGTTGTAACTTCCCAGTTCTGGTCACATCCTTGTGAATCTTTTTTGCACCTTCGCCGGTGCCTCTTTGAATGCTGTTTTTGCACCTTCGCCGGTGCCTCTTTGAATGCTGTTTTTGCACCTTCGCCGGTGCCTCTTTGAATGCTGTTTTTGCACAGCAGCTCTTGATCCACTGAGCCCAGATATAAAATTACAGTTGGATGGTCTGCAAGCTGTCCCTTAAAGAACTCAATCACTTAAACCGTGGCTGCCAAATTAGTGGGACTTGCTGGTCTTACTAATACGTCAATCAGATATTACTGGTTAATATCTCACTGGTTATATTAACCAGTTTAATATTTTGGTTTTTGACTTCAGAAACTGAACTTTGTGCATTTTTGCTAGTGGTGGGACAGTCCCCGGATCAGGTGCTGTGTCCCCAGGCACACAATGTCCCTGAAAGAGGTCCCGGTTCACAAAACTCATCCCCGAATAGACTAGAGCCATATTCATTGGAATATACTGTATGCATGTTATATATCAAACCGTTAGACATAATCACAGTTTCAGGTCAATGGACTGAACAGTGTTACTGTATTATTTATAAACGGTGTCTGAATGCGCTTCAATAGTGTGACACCACATTATATGCACATTTGTTTTGCATTTGTAGTGTGCATGTGCAACTGTTGAAATATAAGCTGCTAAAACAAATTTGCCTCGCTACGCTGCGCAACCTACATTTTCCGTCCTGGCTACTTTGCTGTGCTCCCACCCTGTGTGTCCCCGGATTCGGTTTGGAAAATATGGTCAGCCTATGCTGGTGTGCTTCCCCCACCCCCCCACCCCGGTTACTTCCTACACTTCAGCACTCCTTCCGGTGCTAACCCTGAAGCACACCTGCCACAGCACCATTCCTGCTGCCACCATATCACCCCTGCAGCTGCAGGCAGAGGCTGCCCATGAACACTGTGAATCACATAAATACTGTGGCAACAAGGGCAGGTCAGAGGCTGGGTATTCTGCGGCAAGTGTTGTAACATCCGTGTGTAATTGAGACACGGACTGCAGAAGTTGGTTATAACAGGTGTTTGCTGAATGGAGACAAAACTGGAACTACTATACAAAGTTACTTCACAGGCTTATATACCGGGGTGGTCACTACTGGTACTGCAGTATACAGGGGCTGCAGAATATAGTTCCTTCTTCAAGGTACATACACTACAATTCCTCCCCTTTTAGCTAAACAGTACATAACATTCGATTAATAATTAAATAACGGCCTAGAAATTCAGTTGCCTTAGCGCCGCTTTTGAGGCGCTAGAGGGACTAGCGCCAGAGTTATGGCCAGTTTAAAAATTCCCTGGGGCCCTAAATCGGCGTTGCACCGGTAGCGCTGCGCCGGCACCGATGACGTCATCGGTGTGCGCAGCGTCCCGGTTGCCGTGGTAACCCGCCCGAACTCCGAAATTGAGTTGCGGCCGCCTCGCCCGTGGCAGCCGCAAGCAACGTTCTGTCAGAGATGCCTTACTCCAGTTTGCGCCGGCGCATTAAAGGCCCCGCGGCGGCCGGCCACTTTCCCGCCGGCCGCCTGCCCGCAGCTCCCTCCCCGGACTTCTCCCCCTGCCCCCCGGAACAGATGCAAGCCCGGCACTTGTCCGAGGTGCCGGGCTCATTTTTAAGCTGATTTGCGCGGGCCGCGGCCGGGTGCAGGCAGCTCCTCCTTAACGGGAGGAGGAGGCCTGCACGTCCCCAGCCTGCCACACCGCATCGGGTGCCGCAGCGCCGGAACAGCGCCGCAATGGGGCAGTTAGCGCCCATTGGGAGGCGCTGAAACCCTCCAGTAGCGCCGGCAGCCGTTTGGGCGCGGCGCTACTGAATTTTTGGCGCGCGCAGGGGGACTTAGCGCCGGCACTAACTTCCGGCGCTAAAGCCCTGGCTGCGCCAAAACTCAATTTCTAGGCCAACATATTTACAATTACAGTTGCTATATACATTAGCTGAAGTTAATCAATTATAAATTCAGTCTTTGAGGAGGCTTCCTGATTCTGTCCGGATAACGCCTCTTTGGGGTATCAGGTTCTTCTGGCAAAGTTGATTCAGGATCAACGTCGTTGTTTGGTTCGTCTGCTTCCAATATCACCGATTCTGAGGTAGATGCAATTGGTACTTCGGTTTCATCACCAGGTGTATAGGATCGTGGTGTAGATTTGACGTTTTCCAGTGACTCTAGAATCTGGTCAGCATGGCGTCTTACAATGCTCTCTCCAATGTCCACGGTATACATTAGAGGTCCTTGCCGTGTGCAGATCGTTCCTGGCTGCCATTTCTCTGTGCGGTAGTCCCGGGCCAAAACTGGTTGACCTATCTTGAAACTCCTGGTTGGCCTTTCATTCATATTCTGAAACTGCCTGTTCTCCACATCTCTTCTGATGTTTGGCTTAACCAAATCCAAGCGGCATCGTAGTCTTCGATTGAAGAACATCATGGCTGGAGTTTGGTTGGTAACCGCATGTGTCGCATTCCGGTAGGCAAACAAGAAGTTATCCACCTTGTGTTGTATGGGTATGTCTTCATTACACATTGCCTTGATAGCCTTCTTGAATGTTTGAACGAACCTCTCAGCCAATCCATTGGTGGCTGGATGATATGGGGCGGATGTGTAATGCTTAACACCATTGTTCTTTAAGAACCTCCGGAACTCTTCAGACACAAACTGTGGTCCATTGTCGGAGCAAATCTGTTCAGGCAGCCCATTTCTGGCGAATATGGTTCGTAAGACTGTGATAGTTTTTTCTGTGGTGGTTGAGGACATTTTTATTACCTCTGGCCACTTTGAATGTGCATCCACCGCAATTAAAAACATCGAGTCCATAAATGGACCAGCAAAATCAATGTGTACCCTTTGCCATGGAGATGAGGGCCACTCCCATGGATGTAGAGGGGCTTGTGGTGGGGCGTTTTTGACCTTCTGGCATCCTGTACAGCTCTTGGTCATCTCTTCGATTTCTCTATCGATTCCCGGCCACCACACAAACGCTCTGGATAAGTTCTTCATTTTTACCCCTCCCAGATGACCCTCATGAAGCTCATTGAGCACTCTATCCTTCAATTTGGGTGGAATTACTACTCTGGATCCACACATCAAGGTTCCTCGGCACACTGACAGCTGTTCTCTTCTCGGCGAGAATGCTGGCAACAGTGGTTCACCATGTGCTGGCCATCCCTTCACCGTTAAATCATAGACCCTGGAGAGTGTCGGGTCATTTCGTGTTTCCTTTTCCATGTTTGCATTCGTCACAGGTAGACATTCGACTACGGTCGAGTGCAATATCTCCACAGGATCCACTGCAGGTGCTTCTTCCACCGTCGGCAACGGTAGGCGCGACAATCCATCAGCATTCCCATGCTGTTTAGTTCCTTTGTACTCGATGTCATATTGGTGTGCCCCTAGGAAAAGGGACCACCTCTGTAGCCGTTGTGCTGTCATTATCGGGACGCCCTTCTTAGGGTTGAAAATGGAGACAAGAGGTTGATGATCAGTTAGTAGAGTAAATTTCTGTCCGTGCAGGTTGTGATTGAACTTCTTCACCCCCCACACCAGGCTGAGGGCCTCTCTGTCAATCTGGGCATAGTTACGCTCGGCTGCAGTTAACGAGCGTGACGCAAAAGCTATCGGCCTCTCTGAACCATCAAGGAATTTATGTGACAGTACCGCTCCAACGCCGTAGGGAGACACATCACACGCCAGTCTTATCGGTAGTGATGGGTTGTAGTGAGCCAATACTTCTCTTGAAGTGATCAGGCCTTTACACTTCTGAAAGGCCCGCTTACATTCATCGCTCCATTTCCATGCTACTCCAGTTTGTAGCAGGGCGTTCAGTGGGTGCAGAATTGTGGACAAATTCGGCAAAAACTTATGGTAGTAATTCACCAATCCGAGGAATGACCTCAGTTGCGACACATTTTCAGGTGCTGGAGCCTTAGCTACCGCTTCAATTTTGTCAGGGGACTTATGTAACCCCTCTTCATCAATCACGTGGCCACAATACGATATTTGTTTCTTAAAAAACTCGCACTTGGGGCGATTGGCTCGTAGCCCATGTTCTCTTAGTCTAGTGAGCACCTGCTCTAGGTTGGCAAGGTGTTCACTGTCATCTTCACCTGTCACTAGGATGTCGTCCAAGTAACACTGAGTCCCCGGAATCCCTTGCAGGACTTGTTCCATCGCTCTTTGCCATATAGTCGGAGCTGATGCTACTCCGAATACCAGTCGATTATACTGGTAAAGACCTTTGTGAGTGTTTATCGTGAGATATTTCCTAGAGGATTCTTCAACCTCCATCTGCAAATATGCTTGCGCTAGGTCAATTTTTGTAAAACGTTTCCCTCCAGATAGTGAGGCGAAAATATCTTCTATCCTCGGAAGAGGATACTGTACTGTGTGAAGGACTGGGTTCACAGTCACCTTGAAGTCCCCACAGATGCGAACCTTCCTTGGCTCCTCAGACTTATTGTTTAACATTTTCTTCATGACAGGAACGATGGGTGTCGCCCACTCGCTCCAGTCTACCTTAGATAACACGCCTGCATTCTCCAGATTCTCCAGCTCTGCCTCGACGGCTGGGCGAATTGCATACAGTACCGGTCTTGCTTTGAAAAACTTGGGAATTGCATTCTCTTCTATTTTTATCGAGGCGGTTACGTCTTTAAGAGTTCCCAGTTCTTGTTGAAATACCTCTTTAGCGTTAGCCAAGATTTTTGACAATCGTCCAGGTGTGACGTCGTCATCCTTTTTACCAGCCACAGTCAGTGCCTGAATGGAGTGCCAGTCTAAACTTATCTTTCTGATCCATTCACGTCCCAATAACGGTGGTCCACCATCTTGCAGTATGTACAGATACAATTTCTGTATTTCCTTGCCGTTGTATTCGACAGGCACCCTTATTTTCCCTCTGGGGTATACTTTCTGCCCCGTATATGTCTTCAAGACAATGGATGTGTCTTTCAAGGTTATGTGTGAGAATAGCCGCTCATAGTCTCATCGATTCATGACGGTCAGGGCTGATCCTGTATCCAATTCCATTTTGATTTGGGACCCTGCTATCGTGAGGGTGACCCAAATGGTTCGGTGATCCTCTTTTGTGATTACGTTGTGTAGTTTGAGACAGCTTAGTCTCTTGTTCCCGGATTCACTATCGCTCTTCTGGTCTTCGGAACTACTGTCCGTCATCTTTTGTACTTTCCTGTACTTTTCCTTCGTAGTCTTTTTGTTGTCACTAGTCTTCTTCCCGGACCTGCAAACCCGTGCAATGTGTCCCATCTTTCCACATTGCCTGCATGTTTTGTCCTTGGACCAGCAGTCCTTCTGGTCATGGGTTGTTCTGCCGCAACGATAACATTTTTCAAATCCCCGTGTCATTTCATGGGTGCCGTATTCCTGTGGCTTTTGCTGTATTTCCGCAGCTCCCCTTGCTGCTGCTTCGTACGATACTGCCACGCTGAAAGCCTTATCTAGCGTCAGCTCTTTCTCTGAGAGTAACCTCTTCTGGGTTCCTTCACTCAGGAGTCCACAGACAAATTTGTCCCGTAGGGTATCTGCCAGTCCTGCTCTGAACTGCCAGTGCTTTGATAGCTTGCGTAGTTCCGTAAGGTAATCAGCATTGCTCTCATCTTTATGCTGATTTCTCTTGTGGAATTTAAATCTTTCTGCTATCAGCAGCGGTGTAGGATTTAGGTGTTCCTGTAGGATATCAACAATTTCGTTAAAACTCTTCTCCATCGGTTTGACTGGAGTGATCAGGTTCCGCAATAGGCCGTACGTTCTTGCGCCCATTAAGTTTAGTAGTACCGATGCCTTTTTCTCATCGGCTACTTCATTTGCCTTGCAATATACTTTGACTCTTTCCACATACGTGGTCCAGTCTTCTATTGCATTATCGAAGGCAGTGATATTGCCAGTCTTTGGCATCTTGGAGATCTAAGATGGCGCCTCCCGCGCTTTGCCTTCTTCCCCGATTGAACAAAATGGCGCCTCCCGCGCTTTGCCTTCTTCCCCGCTGGATTAAGATGGCGCCTCCCGCGCTTTCTGTCTTTTCCGCTGTTGCCAGCGCTGTTGCTGGTGTTTTTATGCCTTGATGGCGATGCCCTATGGTCTTTGCACACTTCCCCCCGCGCTGCTGCCAACGCCGCTCTCCGCGGTCCCCGTGGCAAACTGCAGCTCCTCGCGGCTTTCTGCGCTTCTAATTTCTTTTATTTTAATTACTGTTCCCGTCGTCAGAGCAGACCCTATAGGACACTTTCCTCCCTCTTCTCGGGTCTGTACGCTGCCTGGCTTCGTAGCACCGGCCGCGTCCTGTGTGCTCCACCCTCTCTCTCTCTCTCCTCTTCCCGACAACGCTGCTCGGCCCCGTTGAAAAGCCACCCGATCGAGCTCTAGCCCGCCGCAGCCCAGGAAGGATCAGTGTACTACCTGCCACCGGCCCGATTAGCTGGAACACCATAGACTGGAGAACCAAGCCCAGCTTTCGCCAGCCTCTCCTGCAAATCTTCGAATTCGATGAATCAGAGGGCGGTTGCCCATGGTCGACGCCCGTTTCTCCTGTTTGTTTGTATTTTTCTTTTTGGCTTCCTTCCTTCTGGCCTCGACCTCTAACAACTTCGCTTCAGGGATGGATCCCCGTGAGGTGGTGCAGAACTGTAGGTAAGTTCGGATCTGTTCGTCGCCAATGTAACGTCCGTGTGTAATTGAGACACGGACTGCAGAAGTTGGTTATAACAGGTGTTTACTGAATGGAGACAAAACTGGAACTACTATACAAAGTTACTACACAGGCTTATATACAGGGGTGATCACTACTGGTACTGCAGTATACAGGGGCTGCAGAATATAGTTCCTTCTTCAAGGTACATACACTACAAGTGCCTCACCTCCTAACTCCCCAGAGCTTTTCTACCGTCTACAAGGCACAAGTCAGGAGTGTGAGGGAATACTCTCCACTTGCCTGGATGAGTGTAGCTCCAACAACACTCAATAAGCTCGACACCATCCAGGACAAAGCAGCCCGCTTGATTGGCACCCCATCCACCACCTTAAACATTCACTCCCTCCACCACCAGCGTACTGTGGCTACAGTGTGTACCATCGACAAGATATACTGCAGCAACTCGTCAAGGCTCCTTCAACAACATCTCCCAAACCCGCAACCTCTTCCACCTAGATGGACAAGGGCAGCAGGCGCATGGGAACACCGCCACCTCCAATTTCCCCTCCAAGTCACACACCATCCTGACTTACGGTGAAATATATCACTGTTCCTCCATCATCGCTGGGTCAAAATCCTGGAACTCCCTACCTAACAGCACTGTGGGAGTACCTTCACAACACGGACTGCAGCGGTTCAATAAGGCGGCTCACCACCACCTTCTCAAGGGCAATTAGGGATGAGCAATAAATGCTGGCCTTGCCAGCGACGCCCACATCCCATAAACGAATTTTAAAAACCATTCGGTGTTCCTGCCAGTGGCTACTTCGGGTTTGGAAGAATCATAGAATCATAGAATTGTTACAGCACAGAAGGAGGCCATTCAGCCCGTTGAGCCCGTGCCATCTCTCTGCAAGAGCACTTCAGCTAGTCCCACTCCCCCGCCCTTTCCCCGTAGCCCTGCAAATTTTATTCCTTCAGGTACTTATCCAACTCCCTTTTGAAAGCCATGATTGAGTCTGCCTCCACCACCCTTTCAGGCAGTGCATTCCAGATCCTAACCACTCACTGCGTAAAAAAGTTTTTCTTCATGTTGCCTTTGGTTCTTCTGCCAATCACCTTAAATCTGTGTCCTCTGGTTCTCGACCCTTCTGCCAATGGGAACAGTTTCTCTCTATCTACTCTGCCTAGACCCTGCATGATTTTGAGCACTTCTATCAAATCTCCTCTCGACCTTCTTTGCTCTAAGGAGAACAACCCCAGCTTCTCCAGTCTATCCACCTAACTAAAGTCCTTCATCCCCGGACCCATTCTTGTAAATCTTTTCTGCACCCTCTCTAAGGCCTTCACATTCCTTCCTAAAGTGCGGTGCCCAGAATTGGACACAAAGAGGAAGAGGAATTCCTGCAGAGGGAGGAGAGGCAGTTGTGTTGGCGCGGCAAGTGCCTGGCACCCAGCAGCGGGCAGCTTACCACGCAAGCATGTTGGAAAGAGATGTGCCTCCATCGGCTACGATCCAGTAGAGAGGCAGCCCCTGAGCTGTGACACATACTGGAGCGTTACCTTCAGGCGAGTTACGTCGTTGACGCAGCAATGTTTTATGCTACCGGTTTATTTGGAGCCACTACTGGCAAGCTTTTCAAGACTAGTCAGTCATCTGTACATCGATGTGTCAAATGGGGCATCGCCGCCTTGTTTGCCAGGCGCAACACCTTTGAAGGAGCAAGAGAAATGGACAGATGTTCACTGGGGGACCAGGGATGCCTCATGACAGTAATCCAGTAAACCCCCACCCACACCGAGGCCGGAAGAAAATGCATGGACCCTGATGCCTCCAACCCAAATTCTCATGGGCTATACCATTGCGATGTTGACACAATGCTTCCAATATCTGGAGAGATCATGTGGGCTCCAATTTACAGTTCTGAGACAGCCTCAAATATAGTTTGCTGTGTCATGCACAATCCTTTCATCTGAAGAAGGGAACCCATGCACCATTGCCTGCAGAGGTGGAAGAAGTAGAGGAGGAGGTGGAAGGAGAAGTGGTCCCAGCTGGTGTTAGGCTAGACATACTGGTGCATCAAGAACCGATTGACTTGATTTTTAGTTCAAAGTAGCACTGGAGCCCCAACTTGTACATTCCTACGAGCTGCTCCATACTCCACTCATCCTATACAAACACCAACAGTCATATGTTCCTTCTGGCCATCGAACCACCAGCAAACATTCCAAAGAGGGCATGGGCAGTTTATTTCTTTATGTCACATCCGTGTTGGTACGGTAATGCTTTCTATCGCAGGTGAAAGTATAAGTTGTCTCATCTTCTTCCTGATCTTTTGCTTCTTCTAAAAACCACTTCATTTGGAGGACCAGTTGTGGCGTCAGGCTGTTGCTCCTCAATAAGGACCCTGTGATTTTACATGTGATGAATGCCCAGTTTTTACCAGGTTATAACGCAAAATGTTCCTGCTACACCTGCCCGTACCTGTCTGTGTCTGTGCGGGTTGGTTGCTGCTGTCTCCTACCTGCCTCTTCTGCAGTCCTGTCAAATAGCTGGCTGGGAGATTTGGATAGGTGCTCACTCACTCATTTTCCTCCTTGGAAAATTAGAAGTCACACAACACCAGGTTATAGTCCAACAGCTTTATTTGAAATCACAAGCTTTCGGAGCGCTGCTCCTTCATCAGGTGACTTCACCTGATGAAAGAGCAGCGCTCCGAAAGCTTGTGACTTCAAATAAAGCTGTTGGACTATAACCTGGTGTTGTGTGACTTCTTACATTTGTCCACCCCAGTCCAACACCAGCATCTCCACATCTTGGAAAATTAGGGATCTGCATGAGGATGGACCTTTGGTCGCCACCAAAGAGCATGAAGCCTGCCAGCAAGCCATGCTCTAGCTGATACAATAGTCTCCATAGCCTAGAAGTAGGAACCTCTTGTAAGTTGGAGCCAAAGTCTCAATAATGTTGGTGAGCAAAACTGCACCAGTACTTGGGCTCTCAGTCTTTGGAGGCTCCTTTCACAGATCGCCCTGGAGTTGCCATTTGTTCTTTGGTGATCTGCAGGTTCCTAAAGTCCTCTTGCATTCTTAGCCAGATGTTGGAGCAATAGTGCTGTAAGTTTGCCAATGTTCTATACAGGGAGCTATGAAATTCTCAACGGGCTGCATGAGGAACTACTGCTGATATATTGCACTTTGGGAAATGCGATATTGAAAAACTGCATCATGTTATTTAGCTTTAAAGGAGGTGAATGTACAGGGCCAGTTGACCAAAGAACTAAGCATCTGTTTGACCTGCTTGATCAGCAGCTGAGATTGCAATATTAGTGAGCAATGAGCCACAAGCCCAGTATACCAAGTGCACTCATTAATCACAGGAGCATTATCAGACAACATTTGATGCCGAGCCACATAAGGAGACATTCGATCAGCTGACTAAATGCTTGGTCAAACACGGACACCCACGATGAGCTTCACACTGAGAGGGCAGATGGAGCTTCAGTTTAACATCTCATCTGTAAGACGGCACCTCCGACAGTGCTCCCTCAGCACTGCACTGAAATGTCAGCTTAGATTTTGTGCTCAAGTCTCAGGAGAGGGACTTGAACCCACAACCTTCTGGCTCAGAGGTAAGCGTGCTACCAACTGAGCGAAGGGTCTAAAAATTGGGAAAAAAGAAAAATATGGCAAAGTTTGGAGTAAAATTTCTTAAACTCACTCCACAGTGGCACTTTGTGGCCTTAGTCTGCAATTGGAGTGTGACAGTTGACATAGCAAAATTGAATGGGAAATATTGACACAAGGCATGACCAAACCACAGAAACATGGAAGACAGGAGCAGGAGTAGGCCATTCGGCCCCTCGAGCCTGCTCCGCCATTTAATGAGATCATGGCTGATCATCCAAACTCAGTACCCTGTCCCTGCCTTCTCCCCATATCCCTTGATCCATTTAGCCTTAAGAAATATATCTAACTCCTTCTTGAATATATTTAATGAATTGGCCTCAACTGCCTTCTGTGGTAGAGAATTCCACAGGTTCACCACTCTCTGGGTGAGGAAATTCCTCCTCATCTCTGTCCTAAATGGCTTACCCCTTATCCTTAGCCTGTGACCCCTGGTTCTGGACTCCCCCGCCATCGGGAACATCCTTCCCGCATCTAGTCTGTCTAGTCCTGTTAGAATTTTATATGTTTCAATGAGATCCCCTCTCATTCTTCTAAACTCCAGCAAGTATAAGCCCAGTCAACCCAATCTCTCCTCATACGTCATTCCTGCCACCCCAGGTATCAGTCTGGTGAATCTTCGCTGCACTCCCTCCATGGCAAGAACATCCTTCCTCAGATAAGGCGACCAAAACTGCACACAATACACAAGGTGTGGTCTCACCAAGGCCCTGTACAACTGCAGCAAGACATCCTTATTCCTGTACTTGAATCCTCTCGCTATGAAGGCCAACATACCATTTGCCTTCTTAACCGCCTGCTGCACCTGCATGCTTACCTTCAGCGACTGGTGCACAAGGACACCCAGGTCTCGTTGCACTTCCCCTTCTCTCAATCTATTGCCGTTCAGATAATAATCTGCCTTCCTGTTTTTGCCACCAAAGTGGATAACCTCGTATTTATCCACATTATACTGCATCTGCCATGCATCTGCCCAATCACCCAACCTGTCCAAATCATACTGGAGTTTCTCGGCATCCTCCTCACAGCACACATGCCCACCTAGCTTTGTGTCATCTGCAAACTTGGATATATTACATCTAGTTCTCTTGCCTAGATCATTAATATATATTGTGAATAGCTGGGGTCCTAGCACCGATCCCTGTGGTACCCCACTAGTCACTGCCTGCCACTCGGAAAAAGACCCGTTTATTCCAACTCTTTGCTTCCTGTCTGCCAACCAGTTCTCTATCCAAGTCAGTACCTTGCCCCCAATCCCTTGTGGTTTAACTTTACACGCTAATCTCTTAAGCGGGACCTTATCGAAAGCCTTCTGAAAGTCCAAACACACCACATCCACTGGTTCTCCCTTATCTATTCTACCAGTTCCATCCTCAAAAAATTCCAGTCGATTAGTCAAGCACGATTTACCTTTTGTAAATCCATGTTGACTTTGTCCAATCCTGTCACTGTTTTCCAAGTGCTCTGCTATTACATCTTTTACAATGGACTCTAGCATTTTCCCCACTACCGATGTCAGGCTTACCGGTCTATAATTCTCCATTTTCTCTCTACCACCTTTTTTGAATAGTGGGGTTACATTAGCTACCCTCCAATCCATGGGAACTGTTCTAGAGTCTATAGAATTTTGGAAGATGACCAGCAATGCATCTACTATTTCTAGGGCCGCTTCCTTAAGTACCCTAGGATGTAGATTATCAGGCCCTGGGGATTTATCAGCCTTCAATCCCGTCAATTTCCCTAACACCATTTCCCTACAAATACTGATTTAATTCAGTTCCTCCCTCTCATTAGACCCTATGTTCCCGACATCTCTGGGAGGTTATTTGTGTCCTCCTTTGTGAAGACAGAACCAAAGTATGTATTTAATTGATCTGCCATTTCTTTGTTCCCCATTATAAATTCCCCTGATTCTGACTGCAAGGGACCTACGCTTGACTTCACCGATCTTTTTCTCTTCACATATCTATAGAAGCTTTTACAGTCAGTTTTTATATTCCCTGAAAGCTTACTCTCATACTCTATTTTCCCCCTCTTAATTAATATCTTTGTCCTCATTTACTGAATCCTAAACTGCTCCCAATCCTCAGGTTTGCTGCTTTTTCTGGCCAATTTATATGTCCTTGTGACAAATTGTGACAATAGGAAGTGATGTTTATGGACAGGAAGTGTGCATTCTTTACAAATATTAATAATATATAGCTGATATCATATTGAAGCTATCATAGAAAAAACCTCTAAAAACACAATTAAACTGAAATATTAAATCCTAAAGCTTCAATCACTGAGATGCTTGGAACTAATATAAGCAAACAAGCGATCAGCAAAATTAAGATTATTTCTCCCAGCGACACATATAAACATCACTGGAGAAGCCAGGGGTCACCCATTCACGTGGGAATATAACAATTAGATATAATTTAAAGTGAACAGAAATAGATCCACAAGCAGCAGTAAACAAAGGCAATAAAATGAAAGGTGGATGTTTTTCAAAATCAATCAAAACATGCATGCATGAGAGATCGGTGTAGTAGGGTTTAGTGCTGTACATGCCTTTGATTTGATTTGAAAGTTGGAAATAAATTGGGTATTTATATTCATAAGCAAAATAGCAAAAGGAAGCAAGAAAATTCACGTGAAAATGGGATTTTTTTTTCTAATGAATGTCAGAAGCCCATCATCAAGATTAAATGTTCCCAAACCAAACTACTAATAAATCTACACAGGCAGAAATTCAATAGTAACTTTCAAAAGGGATTTGGATGTATATTTGATAAAGAAAAATTTGCAGGGCTATGGGGAAAGAACAAGGGAGTGGGAATAATTGGAGAGCTCTTTCAAAGAGCCGGCACCAGGCACGAGGGGCCGAATGGCCTCCTTCTGCGCTGTACGATTCTACGAGCTTACCAGCGCAGAGGATCAGTAAGTTTCTCCAGCTAGGACCACCCTACGCATTAGTGCATTGATGTGCAGGTGTAAGTGGAGCTGAGTGGAGACTATCCCAGCCCCAGTGACAGGCCTACCCATTCGGGCCTCATTGATGAGTCAGGCAGCTCCGTTTACCTCTGTAAGAAAGTGTGTGTGTGTGTGCGCATGTTCGTGTGCACGCGTGTGCGTGTGCGTGTACAAATTGATGATCATTGGATGAGGACAAGACTGGACCCTGCCATGATGCCGAGCACAGACAAACACCCACATGATTGTCCAGTTCTCCCCGGTGTCCTGGGCCAATATTTATCCCTCATTCCACATAACAGAAACAGATTATCTGGTCATTAGCACATTGCTGTTTGTGGGAGCTTGCTGTGCGCAAATTGGCTGCCGTGTTTCCCTCATTACAACAGTGACTACACTCCAGAAGTACTTCATTGGTTGTAAAACGTTTTGAGACGACCGGTGAAAGACGCTATAGAAATGCCAGTCTTTATTTTTCACTGTCTGGTCTCAGATATGAGGAATGGAGACTTGGGGAAGGTAACATAGAAACATAGAAGATAGGAGCAGGAGTAGGCCATTCGGCCCTTCGAGCCTGCTCCGCCATTCAACGAGATCATGGCTGATCATCCAAACCCTAGCACCCGGTCCCTACACCGACAGCCATCCCACCCAAGCCCTATCACCGTAACCCCGTAACCCCACGTATTTAATCCCCCCTAACACTTAAGGGTCAATTTTTATCATGGCCAATCAACCTAACCCGCACATCTTTGGACTGTGGGAGGAAACCGGAGCACCCGGAGAAAACCCACGCAAACACGGGGAGAATGTGCAAACTCCGCACAGACAGTCACCCGAGGCCGGATTTGAACCCGGATCCCTGGCGCTGTGAGGCAACAGTGCTAACCACTATGCCACCGTGCTGGGTGGGAGCTGGTAGGACTGCAATCTCGCACTGCTTTCAAGTGAGGAGGTGAGAAAATGGAAGAACGAGCAAAAATGAGACGTGGAAATAGCCACAGTGAATAATACAAGGAAGAAATTTACAAAATTGATGAGTGTTCCCTTTTTAAACTACAAGTCATGTAGCATCTGATGGGTGTTATACATATGTACAAGCAGGTCACGAAAGGACATGCTTTATAGAAAAAAGGCACATATGAATGGATGGAGATAATTGGTTTGAAAGCTAAGAGGCTTTCCATTAGTTAAAGTGACTAAACAAAGGGCTTATCTTTTTTTTATAACACAAACTTAAGAGGATGGAAAGCGAGTGTTCTTTTATTATACGTAACAGATGTGTTGGTATAAGTTTACTATCGCATCGTGATGCTTTTACCAAAACTATTTGCACTAAGTACAGTAATTCAATCCATCCTCTCAAAATTGAATTTTATTGCTTCTTTTCCCTCTGCCTCCATCTGCCTCACATTTCTCTTTTCCTTCATTAACTTAAATGCTCAATACAGCCCAGCTACTGTCAGAGATAGAAAAAAGATAATTTAAGACTTCAGAAAGTAACGAAGGAGGTGTTCCAGTGATTTAATAAACTACGATCAATGTTCTCAGTGCCAAAGTAATATCTTGCTGCCGCACTGCCCTATCAATAATGCGCTGTCTACATAGCACGAAGCCGGGCCTTTAACCCACTGTGGGCTTCCAGGATGTATAAAAGCTCTCAGGTTATACAACAACTTGCATTTATATAGCGCCTTTAATGTGGTAAAACGTCCCAAGGCGCTTCACAGGAGCGTTATCAGACAAAGGGAGATATTAGGACAACAGAAAATGCTGGGAAAACTCAACAGGCCAGGCAACATCTGTGGAGAGAGAAATAGAGTCAACGTTTCAGGTTGAAACCCTTCGTCAGGACTGAAAAAGCACAGGAAATGAAACAAATTAAAAGGCCAGTTTGGGGGCTGGGAAATGGGGATGAAAGAACAAAAGAGAAGTGAAGAGACATTAAGAGGTATTCAAAACGAGACGAGATGGTGATAGGACTAATGGAGACAGAAGACGGCTCTAGATTAGGTGTGAAATGCGCTGGCAGAATGAGAGACAGCTGCCATGTGGGAGAGAAAAAAATGTCTCTTCACTTCTCGTTGACTCTATTTCTCTCTCCACGGATGTTGCCTGGCCTGCTGAGTTTTTCCAGCATTTTCTGTTGTTATTTCAGATTTCCAGCATCTGCAGTATTTTGCAGAGATATTAGGACAGGTGACCAAAAGCTTGGCTAAAGAGGTAGGTTTTAAGGAGCATCTTAAAGGAGGATAGAGAGGCGGAGAGGTTTAGGGAGTGAATTCCAGAGCTTAGGGTCTCAGCAGCTGAAGGCACGGCTGCCAATGGTGGGGCGAACGAAATCGGGGATGCATAAGAGGCCAGAATTGGACTTTGGAAAGCAAATTATATTATACCAGAAGTGTGTGTAAAGATGCACATGACTAATTGGATAGCTCTTTCTAAGAGCCGGCACAGGCACAATGGACTGAATGGCCTCCTTCTGTGCTGTATGATTCTATGATTCTATGCTCTTCTTTGAATAGAGCCATGGGACTTTTTATGTCCACCCAAGGGGGAAGACGGAGCCTCGGTTTAACGCCTCATCCGAAAGACAGCACCTCCGACAGTGCAGCACTCCCTCAGCACTGCACTGGAGTGTCAGCCTAAGTTACACTCTCAAGTTGTAGAGTGGGACTTGAACCTACAACCTGCTGACTCAGAGGCGAGAGTGCCACCACTGAGGAAGGAGCTCAAAAATGGAGGAAGGGAGATTTTCACATGGAAAGGTTAGAAGGTGACTTAGACTTGCTCAATAATCTGCTTGCATTTAGAGTCATTGAGCTGGGCAGTCACCGAGCAGTTAAGGTCAGACAGTACAAGAAAGGCGGATTGCTGTCATTTCAGGGGGGAAAGGAAGAACCCAGAAGGGTCACATGTCATTTTTGTCATAGCATCGCCATGCTCAAGCAGCACAGATGACATCTTCTGACATGAAGTAGATCTGCACTCAGTGTGTTGATAACTATCGCCAGACAGTTGTTTCAGTGACTTTCCCATAGCGATGACGAACATGTCAAGCCCTTGGGTACCGAATGCATTCGTTGGATTCAAGATAAATCCCAGTAGCTCAGGTCTGCTGAGCCTTAATAAGATGGTGGCTTCCTGAGAGAGAGTTTTTATCTTCTCTAATGTGCTCATTTAAACTTGGTTGTCAGTTTTAAGTTACCTGTCACCTAGATGCAGATTAAAGCTCCATCCACACTGACCCGACAATGTTCCTCAGCTGTAAAATAGGCATAGATTTAAAGTAATTGGCAGAAGGATTAAAGGGGATTTGAGGAGAATATTTTTCACCCAGAGGTCTGGAACTCACTGCCTGAAAGGGTGGTAGAGGCAGAAACCCTCATCACATTTAAAAAGCACTTGGATGTGCACTTGAAGTGCCGTAACCTACAAGGCTACGGACCAAGAGCTGGAAAGTGGGATTGGGCCGGATAGCTCTTTTTTGGCTGGCATAGACACGATGGGCTGAATGGCCTCCTTCTGTGCCGTTAACTTCTACGATTCTATGTAATGCAAAAGGGGCACCTCTTCTGCAACAGCGTGGCATTTTTTCACTCTCCACACCAGCCATCCTATGGTGTTGCTGAACACAATTGCCAATATAATGCTAAAATAGGGACATTTTTGTGCAATGGATTCATGCCCACTAGGAACAAGATTGAAATGGCTCACACTGACTCCACATGAGATCGTCACCACTGTTTGAGCAGACTTTCATTCCATCACACTGAGCTAGATTTGAACCCAGCTCTGTAGCCTTATCTGGAGAAATATTTCTTTTACTTTTTGGATCTCAGGAAGTCTTTAGCTAATTTCTGCCTTGTTGTCGACTGACATGTTTTGGGGTCTTTTGGGTTCCTGGAAATGTTAGGTTTTCTTGCGAGCTGTATCTGTTTCAGCTGCAGCAACTTGTTTACTGTCTAGACGTGACTCAGTTGACAAGTTGCCTGCTGCTTATTACAGAAGCAAATAGAAAAAAAATGTATACCAAAGTAATTCTAAGATCGTAATCTGATCAAATTGACTCCCTGAACTAAACTGGCTCCTCGACCTCCAATGCTTCAAGTTTAAAATCTTCATCCTCGTCGTTAAATCCTTCAATGGGCTCACTTCATCCATTTTCCAGCCATATATACCCTCTGACGCTCCATTTCTCTGACTCTGGCCTCTTGCGCATCCACCCCTCCCTTTGCCCACCATTGGCTGCACAGTCTTCATCCATCTGGGCCCTACTCTCCATCATACCCACCCTGAACCCCACAGCTCTCTTCTCTTTTAATAACTGCGTCATAACCGAACTCTTCAACCAAGATTTTGGACTTCCCTCCCAATCTCACCTTTGCTGATTTGGTATCGGTTTTCCATGCTCCTTCAGTGAAGCACCTCGAGCCATTTAAAAAAAAATGCTGTATAAATGGAAGCTGTTGTTGACTACCTGGATTGTTTGCATATAAAATAATGGATACTCAAGAAGAGTTAAAGGCTGTAACGTAATCAAGAGGCTTGGGTGGTTTAAGTAGAGCGAGTTACAGATTGGAGGGGTTGACATATAGAGACTACATATAAAGAAATTAGTACCTGGGATTAAGGTAAAGACTGTAATATAATTGCAGGGTTCAGATAGTTTATAGATAAAGAATAGTTGGTATCTCAGTGACTGTAACCCTATAATCATTATTGAAGAATTCAGAAAGCACAATAAACTGAATTACGAGTTGCCGGTTAGATTACAGCCCTGCAATCAAGGCGACTATCATTATCTTTTATAAAATATACTGCGAACAGCATAGGGCGGTTTTATTGAACTCTGGGTGCTACTTTTGCTGACCGTGGCTCTTAAAGCAGGTATTGATGACCAACATTCTCCTCATCAATTTTATGGATATAGGGGGAAAATTCAGTTGCTTGCGACGCCCGTTAGCGCCTTAAGAGGGCGCCATTTGGGGCGCAAAGCAACTAGAGGCCGGGCGCGGCGATGCTTGTGCCGCTTGCGAAATTAACTAGACATTTTGCGGTGGCGCTAAACACTTCCGCCACGATCTCCTGCGCCGGCAAATTGTGACGTCAGTCGAGTGCGCAACGCCCCGGTAGCGCCCCGGACCGGATATTGAGTGGCGCCCCCTGCCTTACCGCCTGCCGCTAGCAACGACAGGTTGAGGGGAGCGTTTTGCAGTCAGGAAGGGACTGGGGGAGCGCTATTTAAAGGCGACCGCTTCCTGCCTTTTTTTGTCGGTGACATTTTTGCACCACGCTTTCTGAGAGAGAGAGAGAGACTTCTGGAGAGATTCAACGCTGTGTGAAGGAGTTTTGGGTACTGAGCAGCACTTTGCAGGTTCATTTTGATTTGCCCTTCCTTGCTTCGCCAGCACTCTGAGGTAGCGCTTCACTCCTCGGCGTTTGCGCCTTAAGACAGGTGTGAAGCGCCTGATTTAGCGCTCCAATCACCTCCAGGGGCGATAAAAGCCAAGTTTGCTGTCGGAGGCAATAATTAGCGCCAGGCGCTAAACTTTGCGCACGGCCGATAATGGCGCCCCAAATGGGGCGATACTGAATTTTTCCCCCATAATATGGCGGGAATCTATCACATTTACTGGTTTGCATTACTTGCACTTTAAACTGATATAGTAGCCGGCAACATAATATATAGCAAAGGTTTATTGTACTAGTCATACAACCCACCTTGGCACAGTCACTGAGAATATCTTTGTATGCAACAGTGGTAGTCCAATAAAAGGATATTTTGTGTGACATAAGATGCTGTCAGTGTGGTAACTATATTACTTCCCCCATCATAGTAGCATGTCAGCTATGCTCAGATGCGCCTTTGACTATCCCATCAAACTGAAAGAGCAATCACTTTGCTTCTTCCTGATCAGCAGCCAACATAGTCAAGCTTTAAGGTGGGGAGGGGGCAGGGGGTGGTTTGAATGGAGTCATGGGTTAATGAATACACATGGGCTGTGAATGACTTTCAGAGACTGCTCGACAATCACTCGAAGGGAGTAATGGCTAAGTGGCATCAACATTCTGGTCAGTCTGCTTCAGTTTTACGAAGATAAGCACAGATGAGGGAGGCGCATTTAGCTCATCCTTCTATCGGTCCCTCAGTCCAGCATCCAACAGCCGCTTGATTGAATCAAGAGTCTTTTCCTCCCCTACCCAAAGACCATTCCCGGCATTGACCACTTTTTGCATGAAGAGGCAACATCTGACAGTTTCTGTCGAGGTCCCTTTGCCCTGCAGCTGTGGTTAACTTGAAACAGTGCTCTGGAGTAACATTTTTTAGTACCTTCTATACTTCTGCAAGGTTTCTGTGATGAATAGAGAGTCTCTCGTCATATTTTTAAAAAATAATTTTAAACTTTCTTTGAACGCGATTGTTTACTAGTTATAAAAATATCAGACATGGGCAGAAAGGCCGTTTGACTCATCCAATCGGGTAACAAAGTGTCTATTCGCTTTCCAATTGGCCGTGGGTAGGCAATGTACCGCCAGGATGGACTTGTTGAGCGACCAATGGCAGGAGCATGGGGGCGGGGCAGTTGGCGACAGTGGGTCACGTGATCACACCTCCAGGAATGTGTCCAACTAGAGTTGGGAACTCGAAACACAAAGAGCTTCCATGCTGGGTAAGCAAGATGTACGTCTGCGCTCTATGTGAGAGACATTGGTCCGGGTTTAGCATTATCAGTAGGGTTAACATCTTTTGTTAATTCTTGTACCGTCGAAGGGGCTGTGAGTTAAATGTTAACATTAGTGTAAACTGCTTTATTGCTGATCTGTTATCTTGAACCAACATGTTCTGTAGCTTATAACCCAAATCATGGAGTGTTTATTGTATAGCCTGCCAAAATCTAGGTTATCACAAGAAGGCTTGTGCCATATCAAGGGGGCTAAATACATTAACAAGGGTTTCTCCTCAACCCGTGAACAATGCTACATTGTCAGATATTGGGCTAGAAATTGGCTTGCCGGTGTGAACTGGGCGCCCTGCGCCAGAACAGACAGGCCCGAGGCCCAGCCGATATTGGGCCTCGGGCCTTATTTAAATGAGACCGATGATCTGCGGGCATGCTGGGCACCCTCAGTCAGCTCGCCGGCGGATCAGCAGAGACCTTCAGGTAGGTCCCGGGAGGGGGGGAACAGTTGAGAGGTGACCGGGCGGGAGCTGGCAATGGACCTTCAGCCCTGCAGTGGAGCCGCGACGAGCACTCCTGCTCCTCCCAGCTCCACATTCAGGTAAGTTTTTTTTTAACAAACTTACATTTCGCCTGAGGTGCTCCAGCCATTCCTTTAAGGGCCGCTGGTTAGGCCGCACGCAGACCACATTTTCCTGATCGCAGTCAGCCGGTGCCGGTTGTGTTCAGACAGACCAATTTTGGCCTCAAACATGCGCTAGGCCCATTATTTGCATATGCAAAGGCCCTAACGCTTGTTTCCAGCTTGGTTCCAGGACGCTCTTTTTCTACCTTTACCAATATGGTGCGTGTGGGAGGTCACCGCCCACCATATTGCGCACTTTGGTGCCCGTTTTATGCCTGTAAAATGGACGCAGTGTCAACCAGTACGGGTCATCGGAATTGATAACTATTACGGAAGGTTTCTTTGGGGCAGAGCACAGGTAAAATAGGTAAATTCTAAAATGTAACAGTCCTCTCTCATTCGCTTCCTTTCAAGGCCGAAGAGTCTTAATTTTTCGAACCGTTCTTCAAAACTCAAATCATCTGAAGGACAAGGGCAGCAGGCGCATGGGAACAGCACCACATCCAAGTTCCCCTCCAAGTCACACACCACCCTGACTTGGAAATATATCGGCCGTTCCTTCATTGTCGCTGGGTCAAAATCCTGGAACTCCCTCCCTAACAGCACTGTGGAAGTACCTTCACCACACGGACTGCAGCGGTTCAAGAAGGTGACTCACCACTACCTTCTCAAGGGCAATTAGGGATGGGCAATAAATGCCGGCCTTGCCAGTGACGCCCACATCCCATAAAAATGAATAAAAAAAAGAAATACTGGGGGGCGATCCTTCTTAACCTTCTCCGCACTGCTTCTAGCCAGCTACTGGATGATTCCCTTGTGCCTCTAGGTACTGTAACTGATTGCAATGACTAAAGTTGCCGACTGGCCGGAGCTGTCCGTACAGCTTCAGCACGATGCTCTCACACGTATACTCGACTTGATTCAGTAATAGAACGTTGTGTGTGCTTTGCTGATGGCTGCAGTGCGATGAGTGGATACTCCCAGCATTGAGCCCATTGTTGCTCGCAGGTCTCGTTCAGCCTTTCGCCTCATTAATTTCAGTTGAAGAGACCATTGTACGTGTTACTGGAGTGCGAAGGGATTGAGTGAGTGTGGTGGCCAGCTGAGAGGCTGTGATTGAGTGCTGAAACAGAAACCGGCTTCCATTGGTCCCCCTCCCACCGTTCTCAAAACATTATATTTGCATATCTGCAGAATTGGTAACTTAACAACCGCTGCAAGATAAGCTTTCCCCGTGGTTACTACAGGAAACTCTTTTTTATCCGGCACCGACGGGTCCGGCATGGTGCCGGTTGATCAAAAAGTCCAGATTACAGAGAGGTATACTTACCAAGGTACGAGAGCCCCGTACACGGCCACAGGTGCAGGAGCCCCGGTTACACGGTACTTGTGCAGGAGTCCCGGTTACACAGCCACGGATCCAGGAGTGCCGGTTACACAGCCACAGATCCAGGAGTCCCGGTTACACAGCCACAGATCCAGGAACCCCGGTTACACGGCCACAGGTGCAGGAACCCCGGTTACACGACCACGGGTGCAGGAGCCCCGGTTACACGGCACTTGTGCAGGAGTCCAGGTTACACGGCCACAGATCCAGGAGTCCCTGTTGCACGGCCACAGGTGCAGGAACCCCGGTTACACGGCCACAGATCCAGGAACTCCGGTTACACGGCCACTAATATATAGTAAAACTTACCTGAACCTACTCCTGAATTTTGCCGGTTAAGAGAGCTAGGTGCCGGTTAAAAGAGAGTTTCCTGTACAATGAGTCTGTAGCTGAGGTTTTGGTGCAGTATTATTACAGGAACCGTACGAGAACCTGTGACAATCCTTTGAGAAAAAAAACCCTGCACTACAGCAGCTGGGTGTTAAAATAATCAGATACAAAGTAAATTCCATCATCTAAAGATAGATTAAACATTATTGGATTGGGTAGGAACAGCTTTAATAAGAAGCCTATGATTTTTCTTCAAGATGAATGCGGCGCGTGCTTGGATTTTAATGTAACTGCTCAAGATTATCGTTTTTCTTGTAAAAGATGTGACTGCCAATCATTTATAAATGAGTTTTAATCATTGGTGCAGTGCAATTGCATTAAGTATCTCCTGGATAACTGTGTCGGGGAGGAACATTTACTGCCTTATATCATGTCGACTGCACGGGCTGAAGAACTAACAGCAGGGGAGGATGGTTTCTGTGCAGCCAGTGTGTGACATTGGAAGAAAGAAAGAGCTTCCATTTATTTAGCGCCTTTCATGACCCCAGGACATCCCAAAGCGCTTTCCACCCAACGAAGTACTTTTGAAGTGTAGTCGCCGTTGTAATGTAGGAAACGCGGCATCCAATTTGCGCACAGCAAGATCCCCAAAACAGCAATGAGATAAATGACCAGATAATCTGTTTTAGTGATGTTGGTTAAAGGATAAATATAAGTGTGGGGATAGTGCGGGAAGGTGGAGTTGAGGTAGAAGATCAGCCACCATCTTGTTGAATGGCGGAGCAGGCTCGAGGGGCCGAATGGCCTACCCCAGCTCCTATTTCTTTATGTTCTTATGTTCTTCTATCAGCGAACATCCCCACTGGGAAGAACTACCCTGCTCTTCTTCAAAACAGTACCATGAGATCTTTTACGTTCACCTGAGAGGGAAGACGTTTAATCTGAAAGGCGGCACCTCTGACAGTGCGGCGCTCCCTCAGTACTGCACTGGAGTGTCAGCCTAGATTTTGTGCTCAAGTCTCTGAAGTGGGACTTGAACCCACAACCTTCTGACTCAAAACACAAGAGTGCTGCCAACTGAGCAACGGCTGAGGCCTGGATACAGGTCAACCACCTTCAACAGCTTTTCATGACCTGGGAGGTCAAGAGAGCAATAGAAAGGCACCTAGCCTAGTCTTGTACAGATAAATAGAATGGTCAGGCACTGCTATTTAGAATATGAATAAAAAGGTGCTGGCCAGTGTTGAATTCGACGTACACATCAAAACAGCCCCAGGTTCAGTTGCCAGACTGTGCTGAGTTAGCTGATCTAAACTCTCTGGGGAAGAAATTCCGTGGCGCCCAGGAAGGGGCGCTAACTTTTGACAAGTTGGAAATTTAGCGCCAGGTGCTAATCAATCTCGCTGCCCGCTAAATTCAGTCTCAGCACTCAAAGAATGCAGGGGAGCGCTAAATCACACGCTAATGGCGTAGGTGAGTGGCGTTAGGCTCCAAGCGATAACTAATATGAGGTGTTGTGTAATCGGGAGTGAGCATTGGCACAGACACCTTCCAGCCATTAAAGGGGAGCATCACTGGAGTCTGCACACCAGCCCCCAATGATTCGGGGAGTGCAGAACGGCGATATGCTGAGAGATGAAATGCAAAGTGTTTTGACAACCCGCAACACTCCGGGGACTACGCAGCCTTTACTTGGCTGCAGATACATCCTGCGCTCTCTGCCACTCATAACTGACCTTTGGAACGGAAGTTCCTTGACAGTTGGGGCACATCCCTTTAAGTAGCGTCCCGCCAGCCAGCTGGTTCACGCTTCCGCACCCTGGCGCTGTCGGCGAGAGGTGGTAAGGCAGAGGGCGCTACTGAATTTTGCAGATCGGGCGCCCAGCAAGCGTTGCACACTCACTGACGTCACAATCTGCATGGCGAAAGGGACTGAGGTGCTAACTGTTATCGCCGGCGCTACGGGGCTGGTGAATTTGCTGTGCGCCGTGGGATTTGCCCCGCCGCGGCGCTACTGCCTGAGCGCCCCATTAGTGCCCCCACCAGGCACTAACTGAGGGCACTAACCTACAGAATTTTGCCCCATCTTTCTTTGGCAATCCCTCGATAGTCAAGTAAAATTGTTTCTCAGCAATAAAGAAAAGGGATTTGAGTTTTAAGATTGCCCACGTCTTTGGTGAGCATTCAGTGTAGCAATAGGAGTGCTACAATTATAGGAACATAGGAACAGGAATAGGCCAGTTAGCCCCTCGAGCCTGTACCACCATTCCAGGAAATCATGGCTGATCTGCGACCTAACTCCATATACCCACCTTTGGCCCATATCCCTTAATAACTTTGGTTAACAAAAAGCTATCAATCTCCGATTTAAAATTAACAATTGATCCAGCATCAATTGCCGTTTGCGGAAGAGAGTTCCAAACGTCTACCACCCTTTGTGTGTAGAAGTGTTTCCTAATTTCACTCCTGAAAGGTCTGGCTCTAATTTTTAGACTCTGCCCCCTAGTCCTAGAATCCCCAACCAGCGGAAATAGTTTCTCTCTATCTACTGGATCTCTTCCCCTTAATATCCTGAAAACTTTGATCAGATCACCCCTTAACCTTCTAAATTCTAGGGAATACAACCCTAATTTGTGTAATCTCTCCTCGTAACTTAACCCATGAAGTCCGGGTATCATTCTGGTAAACCGACGCTGCACTCCCTCCAAGGCCAATATATCCTTCCTAAGGTGTGGTGCCCAGAACTGCTCACAGTGCTCCAGGTGTGGTCTAACCAGGGTTTTGTACAGCTGCAGCATAACTTCTACCCCCTTGTATGCTAGTCCTCTAGATATAAAGGCCAGCATTCCAGTAGCCTTTTAAAAATTATTTTCTGTACCTGTTCATGACTCATCTGATTTATCTCAGTGCCCCTGGCTTAGACCAGGCAAGATTCTGACTGTTAAATGAGTGCGCCTGGAAATTGGGTGAGACTGGCTTCAGGCTCAGCTACGATGTTGTTGAATAGCCTGCCAACTATTTAAACACAAAAGTGATAAATACCCAGCTGGAGGGTTGACTGGCAGTCATAAAACAACGCAACACTAAGAGTGGAGCCATCTTGGTGGGGTGTTGGTGTGTTGGTTAGACAACCATGAAACCATATCCAACCTTCGGCGAGACGGAGGGGACAAGTTGGAGGGAGGAAAAAATATGAAAGAAGGGCATTATATACTGAATTGGTTTAAGCCTCGGCGATCCAATACAGTAACAAACTAACGAGGGTCACACACAACAAACAACAAGTTGTATTTATATAGCGCCTTTAACGTAGTAAAACGTCCCAAGGCGCTTCACAGGAGTATTTTAAGGCAAAGAATTTGACACCGAGCCACCTAAGGAGAAATTAGGGCAGGTGACCAAAAGCTTGATCAAAGAGGTAGGTTTTAAGGAGCATCTTAAAGGAGGAAAGAGAGGTAGAGAGGCGGAGCGGTTTAGGGAGGGAATTCTAGAGCTTAAGGCCTCGGCAACAAAGGCGATTGTTTGTTAGAGGGAGGGCCACCATGTCAGACAATGTCTTCTAAGCAATCTAAGCATACTTCCCAATCAAACACACACACACACACACACATGCCTATAATTGCCTAGAGTGCAGCATACAGTTATTGATTGGATTATTGATTATTCCATTCAGAGGCAGCCAACAGCATCCTTGCTGTCTATCGCCACTGAACAAAAATTCAGTATGACCTCCTTCCAGTTTGAGGTGCTTCCAAGATCACCACCATTCCAATGCTGCTAAAAGCAACATTCCTAGATGAGGTCAACATTGACTGCTTCCATGACCTTTCTTCAATGTAGTGTTACCCATGAGCACATCAGCACGGTAGAATAACTCAGCACGGTGAAGCACTGTCAGCAGGGTAAAGATACTAAACTGCTGATTATAATGCTCTTCACCTCTTCAATAATGTAGATTAATCCTTTGCTGTTAGAACATTGCCTTGTTAAGTTAATGAAGTCCACTCCTTTAAAAAGGCACAAATCCCCCGGAGCGTGCTCTCTTTAAATAGTTAATCTCGTTAATTGAGGGTGGCATTCGTGTCACTGTGATCAAAGTATAACAGAACTGGAAATATTCCTAATTTAGTATAGTATGTAGTAAGCATCTTCCTAATGGGGAACGTTTAAACCCCAGTCCTCATTATAGTAATGCAAAATGATGCTGGCTCACAGGAAGGGTTAAGATTGGAGTGGTTCCTCAGGCACAGATTTTAATTGAAACTGGTTGGATTAATATCTCCTGTTAATTGTACCCATACGCATGCCCCAAATTATCCAAATGTCTCCCTTCTTTGCTTATCTGACGTTGGCCTTTCTCAGGTTTAAAGTGCTTTAGAAGTTACTTCTGATAGGTGCTATAAATAGAACACCTGCCAATCATTGTAAGACCATTTTAACAGATCCACTGACTTAAACTGGTTGGTGGTTTTGAGCGTGTTGCCCTCTTATGGGGAGTATTTATCTGTAGTGATGGATCCTGGTGGATTTTGTGGAGGATTTAGTGACCTAAGCTCTTGCCTTGTTGCTCATTTCCCAATTATAACCAGTGATGAAGGTCACAGGCTCTCTGATGTGAGTGGAGCTGCCAAGATTTAATTTAAATTATATACGCATTAAGCCCCACTTGCAGTCCATTACTCATGCTCACTGCCTTTGGGGTTAAGGGAGACAGTGGAGGGAGTTTTATTTTGCATCTAAATCATGCGGTACCTACTTGATAGTGATCGTTGAGTCATAGGAAGCCATTCGGCCCATCATGCCTGTGCCGGTTCTTTGAAAGAACGATCCAATTATTCCCACTCCCCCGCTCTTTCTCCGTGGCCCTGGAATTTCCTTCCTATTCAAGTATTTATCCAATTCCCTTTTGAAAGTTACTATTGAATCTGCTTCCACCGCCCTTTCAGGCAGCGCATTCCAGATCACAACAACTTGCTGCATAAAAAATAATCTCCTCATTTCCCCCTCTGGTTCTTTTGCCAATTGTCTTAAATCTGTGCCCTCTGGTTACTGGCCCTCCTGCCACTGGAAACAGTTTCTCCCTATTTACTCTATCAAAACCCTTCATAATTTTGAACACCTCTATCATATCTCCCCTTAACCTTCTCTGCTCTAAGGAGAACAACCCCAACTTCTCTAGTCTCTCCACATAACTGAAGCACCTCATCCCTGGTATCATTCTAGTAAATCTCTTCTGCACCCTCTCTAAGGGCTTGACATCCTTCCTAAGGTGTGGTGCCCCGAATTGGACACAGTACTCCAACTGAGGCCTAACTGGTGATTTGTAAAGTTTAGCATAACTTCCTTGCGTTTGTACTTTATGCCTCTATTTATAAAGCCAAGGCCGCCAACAACAACAACTAGTATTTATATAGTGCCTGTAATGTAGTAAAACATCCCAAGGCACTTCACAGCAGCGTTATAAAAACAGAATTTGACACCAAGCCACATAAGGAGATATTAGGACAGATCTAAGAGGTAGGTTTTAAGGAGCATCTTAAAGGAGGAAAGAAAGGTAGCGAGGCGATGAAGTTTAGGGAGGGAATTTCAGAGCTTAGAGCCTTGGCAACCGAAGGCATGGCCGCCAATGGTGGAGCGATTAAAATCGGGGATGCTCAAGAGGCCAGAATTAGAGGAGCGCAGATATCTCGGAGGGTTGTGGGGCTGGAGGAGATTACAGAAATGGGGAGGGGCGAGGCCATGGAGGAATTTGAAAACAAGGATGAGGATTTTAAAATCGAGGCGTTGTTTAACCGGGAGCCAATGCACGTCAGCGAGCACAGGGGTGATGGGTGAACGGGACTTGGTGCGAGTTAGGACACGGGCAGCAGAGTTTTCGATGACTTCAAGTTTACGGAGGGTAGGACATAGAAGGCCGGCCAGGAGTGCGTTGGAATAGTCAAGTTTAGTGGTAACAAAGGCATGGATGAGGACCCCATATGCCTCTTTAACAGCCTTCTCAACTTGTGCTGCTACCTTCAAAGGCTTGTGTCTTTGAACCACCAGGTCTCTCTCTTCCTGCACTCCCTTTAAAATTCTGCCATTTAATATATATTGTCTTTCCTCATTCTTCCAAAATGCATCACATAGTGGGTGAAAAAAGTGGCATCCCCCGCTTTGTATTTAAATCTTTGAGGTGAGGGTGGGGGGGGGGGGGTAGGCCGAAATAGCCTTTTCTTGTTGCATGTTTTCTTATTCAATAATAACTTTCAAAAGAGCATTGGGGAAAAAAGTTGCAGGGCTATGAGAGAAGGGCAGGGGAGTGGGACTAATTGGATAGTGCTTTCAAAGAGCCGGCACAGGCACATTAGGCCGAATGGCCTCCTTCTGTGCTCTATCATTCTATAATTCTATGCCCAGAAGACTGACTTAGGTTGCTTGCAGTTAGAATTTTTTGGGGGGGGGGGGGGAACAGGAGCAGGCCATTCAGTCCCTCGAGCGTGTTCCGCCTTTCAATTAGATGACGGCTGATCTGTATCTTACCTCCAGTTACCCGCCTTGGTTCCGTAACCCTCAATACCCTTGCCTAAGAAAAATCTATCAATGTCAGTTTTGACATTTTTAATTGACCCCCGGCCTCAACAGCTTTTTGGGGGAGAGAGTTCCAGATTTTCACTAGCCTTTGTGTGAAGGAGTGCTTCCTGACATCACCCCTGAACAGCCTAGCTCTAATTTTAAGGCTTTGCCCCCTTGTTCTGAACTCCCCACCAGAGCTAATAGTTTCTCTCTATCAACGCCTTTAATCATCTGAAATACTTCAATTAGACGACCCCTTAATCTTCTATACTCAAGGGAATACAAGCTTAGTGAGTGCAACCTGTCCTCATACTTGTTATAAATTGCCTGTTATAAATATTTTCTAATTACTGATAATTACTTTTTTTTAAATATTGGTAAAACTCTTGTTGGATCATAGCCATTTAATTCGTACCGCGCTCCACTATTGTGATAGACCTGAAGACAGCAATGTAACCGGAAACCTGGTCGGGAACAGTATCATAGTGGTTATGTTACTAGACTAGTAACCCAGAGGCCAAACATGGACAAAGGAGCTGAATTCCAGAGGTGAGGTGAGAGTGACAGCACTTGACATCAAGGCAGCATTTGACCGAGTGTGGCATCAAGGAGCCCTAGTAAAACTGAAGTCAATGGAAATCGGAGGGAAAACTCTCCACTGGCTGGAGTCATACCTAGCACAAAAGAAGATGGTTGTGGTGGTTGAAAGCCAACCATCACAGGCCCAGGACATCGCTGCAGGAGTTCCTCAGGGCAGTGTCCTAGGCCCAACCATCTTCAGCTGCTTCATCAATGACCTTCCCTCCAACATAAGGTCAGAAATGAGGATGTTCGCTGATGACTGCACAGTGTTCAGCACCATTCGCGCCATACAAGTGCCAGGCAATGACTATCTCCAATAAGCGAGAGTCTAACCTCCGCCCCTTGACATTCAACGGCATTACTGTCGCCGAATCCCCCATCATCAACATCCTGGGGGTCACCATTGACCAGAAACTTAACTGGACCAGCCACATAAATACTGTGGCAACAAGAGCAGGTCAGAGGCTGGGTATTCTGCGGTGAGTGTCTCACCTCCTGACTTCCCAAAGCCTTTCCACCATCTACAAGGCACAAGTCAGGAGTGTGATGGAACGCTCTCCACTTGCGTGGATGAGTGCAGCTCCACCAACACTCAAGAAGCTCGACACCATCCAGGACAAAGCAGCCCGCTTGATTGGCACTCCATCCACCACCTTAAACATTCACTCCCTCCACCACCGGCGTACCGTGGCTGCAGTGTTTACCATCTACAAGATGCACTGCAGCAACTCGCCAAGGTGTCATTGGCAACACCTCCCAAACCCGCGACCTCTACCACCTAGAAGGACAAGGGCAGCAGGCACATGGGAACACCACCGCCTCCAAGTTCCCCTCCAAGTCACACACCATCCTGACTTGGAAGTATATCACAATTCCTTCATCGTCACTGGGTCAAAATCCTGGAACTCCCTCCCTAACAGCACTGTGGGAGCACCTTCACCACACGGACTGCAGCGGTTCAAGAAGGCGACTCACCACCACCTTCTCAAGGGCAATTAGGGATGGGCAATAAATGTTGGCCTTGCCAGTGACGCCCACATCCCATGAACAAATAAAAAAAAGTTACCATTCCGAATACAGCCTGTTGAATTCTAAATGAAGGCATGTTGCAGCAAAAGCTGTTAACGGATATCAGTCAGGAACAGAGCTGAGTGTCCTATTCCAGTCAAAGCACTATTAATCTTCCAGCTTGAATAGAACAAGTACCATGACAAGTTAAGAAACAAGATATAAAAATCCAGATACCTTCAGTAAAGGGATCTGATTTCCACACTGAGAATGAGTTACCTGCAGTTTGAATAACACCAGCACGTGGAAATTTTTGAGGCTAGTTTAAACTGTCATAAAGTGGTCGGGATGTCAAATACATACCCACTCATCTGTCTGGGAGCTTGAGTGCACAGGCACCAGATGGTTGGGGAACCCATTAGATCACAAGGGAACCGGGGTCCATTCTCAGTTTCTTATATGGCTGATACTCCAGTGCAGTGCTGAGGGAACGCTGCACTGTCCGAGGTGCGGTCTTTCGGATGAGACGTTAAACCGAGGACCCGGCTGCTCTCTCAGGTGGATGTAAAAGATCCCACGGCACTATTTCGAAGGAGAGCAGGGGAGTTCTCCCCGGTGTCCTGAGAAATATTTATTCCTCAACCAACAGATTATCTGGTCATTTATCACATTGCTGTTTGTGGGAGCTTGCTGTGCGCAAATTGGCTGCCGCATTTCCTACGATCCAATGGTGACTACACTTCAAAAGAGGTTCTTCATGGGCTGTAAAGCATGTTGGGTTGTCCTGAGGTCATGAAAGGTGCTATAGAAATGCAGGTCTTTCTTTTATCTTGCATATATGAAACAAAAATCCATCCATCAAGTAGCCATGAGGAATTTCACAGGCAATTTACTAACAGTTAATGACTCAATTGTACAATTGACCTGCTGAAAGTTGGGGGGAGGAGTGCATTGATATATCGAGGTATCTTGGCGTGACAGTGTTTGTGCTGGGAGCAATTATACATTGCATGTAGCACACCGCAACCAAGCTCCACAAATAAATACGTCTCTAATAACAGTCCAACCTATCAATGGTGCATGAAATGAACTGGGCACTGATGATGCGTGTAATGGGTTTTCATTAAATCCGATGCCCTAATTCACACCTTACAATAAATGACATCCCTGCACATTCTTGTAGCTGAGTTCTGTTTGTTCGGTGTTTATAGCTTTATGACATGTCATACGAGACGATATAATATGTATGTAGGCTGTGGGTGCAGTAAATTAAAACCCAGTATTACTGCATATTAGAAAAGCACTTCAACTTTGTACCATGTCATACAACGGAAGTCAAAAATGTCAATAATGTTCAGAGATTTATCACCAATACCCCCCGCCTTTGTCAAAGAAGAGACACAGCCTTAAAGTATACAGCGTATTGTTTGGTGGCATTTAGCTGCCGTATTAATATGGTTGTCATTCACTGTATCCTGGAGTAGCTCCAGTGTTACCTGCACTGTTTGGATTTCCAAAAGGCGTTCGACAAAGTGCCACATAATAGGCTCGCCAGCAAAGTTGAAGCCCATGGAATAAAAGGGACAGTGGCAGCATGGATACGGAATTGGCTAAGTGACAGGAAACAGAGAGTAGTGGTGAACGGTTGTTTTCCGAACTGGAGGAAGGTATACAGTGGTGTTCCCCAGGTGTCAGTTCTAGGACCACTGCTTTTCTTGATATATATTCATGACTTGGACTTGGGAAACAGGGCACAATTTCAAAATTTGCAGGTGACACAAAACATGGAAGTATAGTAAACAGTGAGGAGGAGAGTGATAGACTTCCAGAGGACATAGACAGGCTGGTGAAATGGGTGGACACGTGGCAGATGAAATTTAACGCAGAAAAGTGTGAAGTGGTACATTTTGGTAGAAAGAATGAGGAGAGGAAATATAAAGTAAAGGGTACAATCCTAAAGGGGGTGCACGAACAGAAAGACCTGGGGGTATATGTGCACAAATTGTTGAAGGGGGCAGGGCAGGTTGAGAAAGCAGTTAAAAAGGCTTACGGGATCCTGGGCTTCATAAATAGAGGTATAGGGCTGAATTTTCATTGAGGAATCGGGCAGGAGGCGGGACTACAACTTTTGGGGTTGCAGTCCCGCCTCCATCGAGTTCTAGCCAACCCACGCGATTTTGACTTCATTGACCTTGTTGAGCCCGCCCAGCGGGGGGCCACCCGGCAACAGGTGACGTCACAGATTGATATTTCATCTGTCAAGACCTTTTGACAGATGAAATATCAGCATTTCACAGCTGTTTGATGCTGTCAAACACTGACAATCTGTACTCCAGGTTAATTTCTTCCTCTCAGGATGATTTAGAGATCTCCCCGGAACAGAAAGCAGAGGCTGCAGATTTTGACAGCTGGCGGCCATTCTGCTTTCTGTGCCGGTGAGATGAGGGACTCCCGAGACCTGAAGGAAGGAAGGCTGTAAAGGTGAGTAAAGGTTAGTAGAACTTCTTTAAACACTTTACACAGATCAAACACACTTACTTCTGCACTCATGCACCCATCACTCACCTGAACACCGGACATCTCGATCCCTCCAAGCCCTTCATCCCGACGGCCACCTCGCTAACTTGGCGTGGTTTGGAGCCATCGGGAATCCCACATTTCAACAATAAAAATAGGGATTAGGCTTAAAACTGCCTGTTAACTGTAATGATCAGTAACCTGTCATTCTAGAATGGTACACTAGGTGGAGCTGTATGTTGCTGTATGTTTAGCTGTATATATAAGAGTGGGCTACCCACGATGCACTAGGCTACCCAGAAGGCAGTAGTCAAGATGGAAGCCTGCACAGTAGTCCACATGGATGAATAAATGACTAGCTCCAAGCTAGCTGTTCAGAATGAAAACGTCTAGTTATTAATGAACATAACATTAACTACCTGTTAACAGGCAGTTAATTGGCACTAATCCCCTTCCCGCCTCGGGGAGGCGGGCCCCAGTGCGGGGCGGGTACCCGCCTCCTTTGAAACTGGCATGGAGGTGGATTGGGTGCGGGATGGGGTCGGGACCCCCGATTTCGGGATTTTAAACCCCCACACGCCTCCAATCCCGCCTCCACGGCCCAATGAAAATCCAGCCCATAGAGTACAAAAGTGTGGAAATTATGATGAACCTGTATAAAACACTGGTTCGGCCCCAACTGGAGTACCGTGTACAATTCCAGGCACCACACTTTAGGAAGGATGTGAAGGCCTTAGAGAGGGTGCAGAAAAGATTTACGAGAATGATTCCAGGAATGAGGGACTTCAGTTCCGTTGATAGACTGGAGAAGCTGGGGTTGTTTTCCTTGGAGCAGAGAAGATTGAGAGGAGATTTGATAGAGGTGTTCAAAATCATGAGGGGTCTGGACAGGGTAGATAGACAGAAACTGTTCCCATTGGCGGAGGGTCGAGAACCAGAGGACACAGATTTAAGGTGATTGGCAAAAGAACCAAAGGCGACATAAGAAAAAAATGTTTTACTCAGCGAGTGGTTAAGATCTGGAATGCACTGCCTGGAAGGGTGGTGGAGACAGACTCAATCTTATCTTTCAAAAAGGAGTTGGATAAGTATCTGAAGGAAGAAAATTTGCAGGGCTACGGGGAAAGGGCGGGAGAGTGGATCTAGCTGAGAGTCGGCACGGGCTCGACGGGCCGAATGGCCTTCTTCCGTGCTGTAACCATTCTATGATTCTAATGCTGGGCCAGTCTGGAAGCAATCCAGAGCTATTTGATGGTAGCTTACACTTATATACACCTCTATTGTGTCAGCCGTGGTTCAGTGGGTGGGACTCTCCCCTCTGAATCAGAAGGTTGTGTGTTCATCGTCCCATTGCAGAGACTTGAGCACAAATCTAGGCTGACACTTCAGTGCTATACTGAGGGAGTGCTGCACTGTCAGGAGTGCCGTCTTTCAGATGAGACGTTAAACCGAGGGCCTGTCTGCTCTCATGACACTATTTCAAAGAAGTTCTCCCCGGTGTCCTGGCCAATATTTATCCCTCAACCAACATCACCAAAACAGATTATCTGGTCATTATTACATGACTGTTTGTGAAACCATGCTGTGTGCCAATTGGCTGCTGCCTTTCCTACTTTACAACAATACTGCAAAAAGCACTGCATTGGTTGTAAATCGCTTTGGGACATCCTGAGGTCGTGAAGGGCGCTATATAAACGTAAGTTCTTTCTTTATAGTACCATTAATACGGTGTTTCACAAAGACAGTGGCTGGGTAAGTGCACCAAGTAGGAATTGGAAAAAGAGGAATAGAGGAGGAGACCAAAGGCCAGGAGAAACATAGCAAAATAGAGGAATTTAACAGTGGAGGGTCACGGTGGTTAAACTGAGCCATGGATTGGCGGCGGTGGGGAATTGAGGGGACACACAGAATTGCCGACCTCTGGAAAATATGGAAACCATCAGTAATTTTTGATAATGAATAGCATTTAACACCAATGTTATCCAAGGACCAGTGTTAACGCCTAGAAATAGAAAGGAAAAGTATAAAGGAAATGAATCTGTCCAATTAAAGTGAGTTTGGTAACGAGATACTTTGAACAGTAAAATTTGACTCATTGTTGACTGAATATTGAAGTGCTTTGGGACACCCTGAGGCCGTAAAAGGTGTTATATGTACAGTGTGTCAGCTGTGGCTCAGTCGGTACCGCTCTCACCTCTGAATCAGAAGGTTGTGGGTTCAAGTCCCACTCCTAAGACCTGAGCCCAAAAATTTAGACTAACCCTCTAGTGCAGTGTTGAGGGAGTGCTGCATTGTCAGAGGGGCTGTCTTTTGGATGAGATATTAAACCAAGGCCCGGTCTGCTCTCTCAGGTGGATGTAAAAGATCCCCGGCACTATTTCAAAGAAGAGCAGGGGAGTTATCCCCGGTGTCCTGTTCAATATTTATCCCTCAATCAACATCACTAAAACAGATTATCTGGTCATTATCACGTTGCTGTTTGTGAGAGCTTGCTGTGTGCAAATTGGCTGCTGCGTTTCCCACATTACAACAGTGACTCCACTTCAAAAGTACTTAATTGGCTGTAAAGCGCTTTGGAACGTCCGGCGGTCGTGAAAGGCGCTATAGAAATGCAAGTCTTTCTTTCTATAAATGCAAGTTCTTTCTCTTCTGCCATTAGACACTCAGCGATACTTTGTCTCCATGGCAACTAACTCTGATAACGAGCTGACAGGCTTGTCATCATTTCAATCCATGCGTGTGCTTTGTTTTACCGACACTGGAGCGAGAGGAACACTATTTCAGTGGCTAGCTATTTTCTCTTCAATTAGTGGAGATGAGACGAGCTGCTTTGCGTTGTGAGACTTGAAAAAGAGAGGCGGCATTCGTGGCGCCACTCGCTGCGAAAAATGTCATCTGTTGGGGAATGGTGGTGCTAGTACTGCAGCAGGCCTCGTAACCTCCTCAAACGGGAGACTGAACCGAGCGATGTGGTTTTCAAGTGTCTATCCCAGTTGTTATTAAAGCAATTGGAGTTAAGATACAGATTACCCATGATCTAATTGGAACAGGCTCGAGGGGCTGAATGGCCTACTCTTGTTCCTATGTTCGTGTGTACTATAATTGGCTTCAGTTCTTCTGGGCTAGAGAGAGGACAAAAACCAGCCAGCACAATCACCACTGATCGTTATTCACTGAACCCCCAACTGAAAAGTGCACCATTTGGGTTTTGGATAATACATGGAAGTTACAACATGGAAATAGACCATTTGGCCCAAGCAGCCCTTGTCAATGTTTACCCTCGAAGCGAGAAATTAGTCCTAATCGCATTTACCCACCCTGTTTCCATATTATTTTAATCATCTTTTACCTTCATAAGAACATAAGAAATGAGAGCAGGAGTCGGCCAATCGGCCCTTCGAGCCTGCTCCGCCATTCAATAAGATCATGGCTGATCTTTGACCTCAGCTCCACCTTACCCTTCATTTACCTATCTAATCTAATCCTGAATGTTGACTTTGTTTATGCCTCAATATCCTTCATATAATGTTGAGCCCAGTACTTACCCTGGAAGTGAATTCCACAGCCTTACTGCTCTCTGTGAAAAGAAATTTCTCTTTCTCTCCATTCTAAGGGGGAAAAATGGAGTCGCGCCCCCTTTGGGGCACTAACTTCGCCGGGGCGCTACTTTTAGTGCCCCAAAAACATTAGCATCCCCGCGGCCAAAATTCATCGGTAGCACCCCAAGAGGGCCCTCATGGGGCACTGCGAAGGAATATCACGGCGCCACGTGCTGTGGTACTGCAGGCCTTCCTCCCCTTAAAGGGGAGGGACCTTGCGCAGCACCACCCGGGGCCCAGCTGGGCTACCAGGGATCGGAGTGCCAGCAAAAGAGCCTGGCACTCAAGAGAAGTGCCGGGCTCACAGAGCGCAGCCGGCACTCCGCGGGGGGGCTGGTCAGGAGGCTGGGGTCGGCAACGGGGGCAGGTACTGGCAGGCAGCCAGCAACAAAAATGGCCGCCCGGCACCTCACCTTTAATTAGCGGCGCCCTGGCCGCAGGTAGGCCCCCCCCTGACCCCGTCGGACATAGCGTCCGGCGATAAGTCAGGGGGCAATACCGAAGATCACGGCTGGGGCGCGAGCGGGGGGCTAACGGTTACCGCCACCGCTAACCTCTGGCTGAATTTCACGGGAGGCGTGGACGGCGCCGCGCCCGGGCGCTAGTTGCTTTGCGCCCCGTTAGCGCCCTCTTAGGGCACTAACAGGAGGCACAAAGCAACCGAATTTCTCGGCCTAACTCTCCTACATGTAATCTTGTATCTATGGCCTCTCATTCTCGAATCCTCAACCACTGGAAACATACTGCTTCTATTTAGCTTGTCCCAGCGTTTCATAATCTTAAACACCTCTATCATATCGTGCTGTAAAGCAGAGTTGCTCTATTGAACAAAGCTCAAATTTTTCTTGCCAATGTGCTATTTTTCCAAATTGATGTATTCCAATGGGGACTAGACGGTGCAATGGGCTGGTACATTTTTTTCCACCTCTGGGACCTAGGTGTGAGTTTAGTACAGGCTGATGCGTCTAAGGTCTCCTCCCTGCTACCAATCCAGTAAGAGCTGTATCTAGTCAATGTCAAGTCCCCAGTTCTTCATGGGTGCAAATCCACAGCACACAACTGCCCACAAATCTGCATTAAAATTGTGCTGTAGGGATGGTTGATGCAGGAAATAAGGCACTGGTACATTAGACGGGCTCTGTTCTAAGGTTGAGGTTAAAGCCCGTTGTTTATGCAGAGGGGACATCATTCTGCATTTGGCCACGCTACACCTGGTTCAGGTGTGCTTGATGCTGACACTAAAAGTGTTCCATTCCATGGCACTGCCATCCCTCGCTTTGATCTGTATAATAAAGCAGTTCCCATGCCAAGTACATCCTTATCCATCAGGAAGACCCAGCCAGAAGCTATATGCTCAGTAGCATTACAACGTAAAACTGGATAGCCTAATGGACTCACCAGACCTCATTTCTTAACAAGACCGTCTGGGAACCTATAGAATTTTTTTTTTTTTAAATTTCAAATAAATACTGTGACATTCCAGAGGCAATATTCGAACTCCTGCTTGGTATCCTCTCCCTGAGAATCTAACAGTACCCTACTTAGGAGTTTTAGAGCACTATTAGGTCATGGTGTCAGTAGTGTTTGATTGTTTTTTTCCCTTGTGGACCTCTACCACCTAGAAGGATAAGGACAGCAGGCGCATGGGAACACCACCACCTCCAAGTCACACACCATCTTGACTTGGAAGTATATTGCTGTTCCTTCATCGTCGCTGGGTCAAGATTCTGGAACTCCCTCCCTAACAGCACTGTGGGAGTACCCTCACCACACGGACTGCAGCAGTTCAAGAAGGCGACTCACCACCACCTTCTCAAGGGCAGTTCGGGATGGGCAATAAATGCTGGCCTTGCCAGAGATACCCACATCCCATGGACGAATAAAATGAATAAAAAGAATTCTCGTCTGATGAAAGGATGCAAAATGAGAGGGACATGCAGTTGTTCTGCCTGAAGGTGCTGGTGTACAGTTCCAGCTATCCTCTGATATTGCTCCCAAATTATTATATTCCATGCATGACCCTGGACAGTGAGTATTAGCAAGCGAATTGATTATAGAGGGCGTCACTGCTGAATCCAATCCTGTCCTCACTGCTCATTCACTTGGCAGCAGAGGTCATTGTATAGTGTTCAGGAGCAGGAACCCTCCCATGTCCAATGATCCCGAAACCAGCTTAGGAGCCCCAGTGATGCTTGGCTGAGATTCACTAACTAACCAGCATGCCTTCCTCCATGATTTTCCACCCAATAGGAGTGCGAATTTGTAAAATTATCTCTTACGTTTTCTAAACTGAATGGCAGTTGTATGCTGTCATTGTTGGCTCAAAGGTAGGGCTCTTACCTCTGAGGTCGAAGGTTGTGGGTTGAAGCCCCACTCCAAAGGTCTGAGCACGTAATCTAGGCTGACACTCCAGCGTTAATACTGAGGGGGTGCTGCACTGTCGGAGGTGCCGTCTTTCAGATGAGCTGCTAAACCGAGGCCCCGTCTGCTCTCTCAGGTGGACATAAAAAAATACCACTATTTCGAAGAAGAGCAGGGGAGTTCTCCCCATGTCCTGGCCAATACTTATCCCTCAGCCAACATCACAAACAGATTATTTGGCCATTGTCACATTGCTGTTTGTGGGAGCTTGCTGTGCGCAAATTGGCTGCCACATTGCTCACATTATAACAGTGACTACACTTCAATAAATGTACTTCATTGGCTATGAAGCCATTTGGGACGTCCTGAGGTCGTGAAAAGCGCTATAGAAATGAAAGTTTATTCTTTCTTCTTTACCAATAGTATGATATCACATGTAGCAGAATCTTAGCAATGTTTTTTCTTAGCAATTTGAATTTTAGCAATGAGATTCTTGGCAATATGAACCTTAACAAAGTAGCATGATCATGTCACTGGACTTGGCTGCATTAGGTACTGCTTCAGTGAAGCAAGCATCTAGGAACAACATTTTAGAAATATGCTAATTTATTGCAAAAACAACACACAAAAAATCTGTCAAAACCCACGAATTATAATTTAGGACACTTTCGTGGTATAAATACTTACATATGACAGATGCGCTTCGGGTTCTTCACAGATGCTGACCAGATTGGACGCAACACATTAGCAGCTCCTGGGGCTCAGGTGATCATCTCATTGGAATGCTGAAAGATTCGCACCTCCAGCGAGATCCAGCCTCTATTTTGAAGCCGAAGCTCATATGTGCTATTTAATCGGCACTGAGTAAATGCCTGAGGTTGCCTGAGATTTTTCTACATTTAATGTAAACTTGTTTTGCGCTGATCTGTGGGACTCCGCCAACATATTAACCTTGCTTTGCCGAATATGCTAGCTTGCACTTTTGTTGCCAACACAGTCAGATGCTGATAAACACGAAATTGGATTTCCCAGAAATGCTGGGCCTGGATCAGGACTCCTAGCAGCTATAGATACGAGGAGTCACTTTGCAAACCTTCAGCTCGCTGATTGGGCAAATAGATTTTCTTGGAACAAAAGTGATGACTTTTTTTTTTAAAGCGGTTTGCGGTTTCATTCTGCATTTCACAGAGGGTAGTCAGTGCGTTGAACTTAAAAAAAATGGATAGCTGAGAATTTTTAACCCAATTTTTGTCTTTTTTTAATCTCCCCCACCACCACACCCCCTCCTGATTTTACCAGCACAGTTCCATGAGGGCCGGCGGCAATCTTCACCAAGTCGCTAGTCTTCATGATTTAGATGGTCTAGACAGTGAGAGATGGTAGGCAATTTGACAAGAGGGAGGTGGGGGGGCAAGAGGAGACATTACAGTTGTCACCCAACGTTCACACATGTGAGCTTCCCAGCTGGAGTGGCCGATTTGTGTTTACTTTTCATAGGCCGTGGACGCCGTAGCACTCCCACTAAAGAGAGACCATAAATCTTATATCAGGAGTTTAGAATTACCAGCTGAATATAGTGTTGGCTGTGGCTCAGTTGGTAGCACCCTCGCCTCTGTCCATATCAGACAAGGCTGTGGGTTCGAGTCCCACGCCAGGGACTTGAGCACAAAAATCTAGGCTGATACTCCAGTGCAGTGCTGAGGGAGTGCTGCACTGTCGGAGGTGCCGTCTTTTGGATGAGACGTTAAACTGAGGCCCCGTCTGCCTCTCAGGTGGACGTAAAAGATCCCCCGGCACTATTTCGAAGAAGAGCAGGGGGAGTTCTCCCCGGTGTCCTGGCCAATATTTATTCCTCAACCAACATCACTAAAACAGATTATCTGGTTGATGTAAGCCCCCAAAGTGTGGACTGAGTGATATACACAGTCGACAACACTGGCTTGTTGTAAGAAAGACAGACCCAATAATTGAAGTAAAAACGGTTTATTCAGGCCTGGGGAGCTATGGCTCTTGTGTCCCAACACAAGGCTCCAACTCCACCGAATCTCTTGAGGTTCACACAGTTATACAAAACTTAAGGCCCTGCCCTAAAGGCGGGGATAAGCTTATTAACATATACAGAATTATAGTTAAATTGTAATTATAAAACCATGACATTCCATTCTTCCAGTCGCTTACAAATCTCACATTTCGTTATCAGTTGGTCTTGTTACTTTCTCATGACCCGGGCCTCAATTTTATTACTTTACGATCGTCCATTTGCTGTTGTCAGATGGCTTGGTCTTTCTAAGTATTTCTCTAAGATAGTAGATCTTTCCAAAGCGGGCAATCCGCAGACTTTCTGTCTCTCTCTCTTGAATTATTTCTACAGAGCAAAAACACTTTAGTTAGTTAAAAGAATAGAACCCTATTGAGCTTCACACTTAACAAACCCTTAAGTGCAAAGGTGTCGACTCGCGTGGCCGAACCCATATATCTCTCCCTCTTTCTAAGGGGTTGTTTTGACAGTTTTAATCTCTCCGCAGTTAACCCATAGTCCTGTTTAAACCTTATCTGGGTTTATACAATTTTTACAGACTTCTATTGTTCAACTCAGAGCACAAATTAACCTATTCCCTCCATTTTGTATATTGGTGTTACAGATGAATCCTGGTTTGTTTTTCCTTATTAAATCCAATTTTTAATATCTTACTTCAGTCCCCCCTTTTGACCTTTGGACAATTGCTCCAAACAGGTCAACGTGTATTTCCACTTCCTGGTGTCTGCCAGAGCGTGCACTCCCTGGCCTTCTACCAGTTTAGGTTATACATGTATATATATATCTTATCAATTTGGAGGCCGACTTCCCCCTCTGTGGTATGGTGGTCTTTCCTTTACGGTGGTCTTTCCTTTAGGGTGGGCTTTCCTTTATGCACTCCGTCCGGTGTAACCATTCCCGGGGCCCCTTAGACCCTACACTAATGGTTGAGGCTTTTCTGCTCAAGCCTGTCCCTCATTCCCACGTGGGGTGTGTGACGTGCCAATTCGAGACTGTCATCACACACCAGTCCTCATTCACCACCCTCCTTCTGCCACCCTCCTTCTGCCACCTCCATCTTACGGTTGGCCGGCCCGGTCATTAATTACCATGCCCAATTAATCCCACATAATTTCAGTCGCTTCCCATCGCGTCTTACACCATTTGCCTTGGAGAGGCAGGGGAGTTGTCCATTCTTAACATCGCTGCCTGCCCCTCCTCAGGCTCTACTTCCTTCACCACACCACTTTCGGCCTTACTCATTCTGGCACAAAGGCACTGGAGAAATAAAAATACACAATATATCAGAATAACAATCAAGAGGAATATCATTATGCCTTGTACCACCGAGGCGCCCACAGTCCCCGACCATCCTGGTCCCCAATTATCAAAATATGAGGAAGTGGGTGAGTTTCCTCTAATGTTGCACTAATGTCTTTTTGTTGTTTCTTTAAGCCTTCTTCTATTTTATGATAGTACTTTAAAATTTCCTTTGTTTCCTGCCGTAACTTCTGCCAAGCTTCCTCTAACTTAGGAATTGTCTTGGGCTCTGGTATGACATAAGTTTCAACCCTTTTTAGTAAGTCTCATATTATCAAATGACCAGGTTTTCCTATCTGTATAAGTATCTTTCGACCAATACAACGGTTTGGTTGGGGAATGGTATAAGCCATATCTTGATATTCATATTTCTGTTCAATTGTGGTGACACAACAGGTCCCATTGTTCCTTGATGCTACCCGGGTCCAGTGTATCCCCTTGGGTGAACCTCGAGGGTGCAATTGGTAATTTTCGTAAATCCGTACTCTGATGTGTCTCCCTCGGTGGGGGGGTGTGTGCACACCCATGTCCTTCCCTTGTGGTGGCACCCGTCCACTACCACCCCCCTTTAGGTTTCATTCTTCTGTTTATTATCTTCATCCCTTTCCCAAAGTGTCTTGGTAGGGACATCATGACATTTAACCCACTTTCCCTTTGTACTTCTCCTATATTAATCACGTCGTATCGGGGTTGTCCCCCTTCTGGGAATTGTGGGATGGCCAGTACAAAGCCAATCATCTTAGTCCATGGGGTCAGACAATCACCTGCCCGGTGTACTTGTCCCATTTTACATTCCTTACATAGGCTTTTATTTGTGTCAATCCAAGGTTCCAGATCCTCATTAGTAATCCAATCAGGGATCTGTCCATTATTTATTTGCCTCATGTTATGCTGAGCATTCAACAATAGCCATGAGCCCTACGTGGCACATATTAGTTCCTTATCGGTTTGGCGAGAAGCATTATTAAGTCTATCAATAATTGTATTGATTGTTTCTGCATGGGGGGCTACTATCTCTTCCACCCCCGACAATTGCATTATTGTTTGGTTTCCCTGCCAGTGTCAATTGCTGGCTATTTCCAGCAGCTTGTTTTAGTAACTTCTCTATTTTTGCTTGTAATTCTTCTACTCCTTCGTTTACTCCTTCTATGTCCAAGCTATTAACTGTTGCTAACCCGGCCGCATACCCTGCTCCGGTCGTTTCCAATACTCCCCGTTTCTTACATCTTTGTAAGATAGATTTTTTCCTCCTGTGGATCCTCTAAGTGTTTTACCCACAGGGAGTTCCAGGTTTGTTTTGTATCTCAAAAGTACTCATATTAATGGCAAGCTTAGTAACTCTATGTGCTACACTAAAATACACCTCATCCTGTGTTCTCCTTATTACTAATCCCCCTTGATAATGGCAATACTTATATTTATCCCTAGAATCAAGGCGAGGACGCTCCATCTCATTCCGGACGTCCAATGTTCCTGTAATTACAAAAAGGGGGCTGGTCGTCACCAGCCAGTTAGAATTATTCTGCTCTTATCCATTTTATCAGTTCAAAATGCTGTACATCTGGTTCATTTCTTGTTCTGTGGCTCTGTCCCCAGACATACCTGAAGATGCAAACTATGGCATATAATATCATCATACACAGCCCTATCATTGATATATGTAGTAACTCCCCTTCCCATTCTTTATATCTTCTAGTATACTCCTCACTCTGTCAAAAAGGGCACCATCTCTGGTTTACTCATTGTCTTTCTTATATATTTTTAACTGAGTCCAGTGTTTCCACCTTCCTTTACCCGTTCCAGACCCATCTACATGAGCACATGTGTCATTATTCATTAATACTTCATAAGGTCCTGACCATCTGGGTGCTAGCCCTGGTTTGGCTGGCATTATTTCTGTTATCACTTTGCTATCTATTGCTAAGACCTCCTTCTGGTCGTCCCGTGTATCCTGTTCTCGATCCCGTATAATCTGTTGGTCTTTGGCCTCATGTCTCTAACTATCTGTCCAGATTTATCTTTGGGTAACAGGACAGCTTCCCAAGCAGTCTCCCTGCCGTTTGAGATGGTGCTGCAATTAGTTTATAAGATAACTTCCATTTATCAAATCCTAATTTTCCTTCTATCACTGTGGGGAAATATCAGCTTAACATTAAGAAACTTAAATTTAATAATGTCCAATATCTTTAAATTCTGTTCAGTAATACTGAAGTTGTTACTTGGTGAACTCAAACAGCTGTCAGTGGAAAGGGTTAACTCCTTCGCAGGCTTTTGAAGGTGGAGCTAAACATTATTGCGTCACTTCACGCAACCCAAAAAAACATCCCTGACTGAAAGAGAGTTGTGGTTTCACACTTTGATTCAACATGAACATTTGGGCTTCATTGGTCAGATTCCCTCTCTCAGTTGATCGTTTAGCTGCCCATCCTCTTGTGTGCTTTAATTTATTATTACGGACTCTTTGGGTAGGAGAGAGATTCCTACTCATTCCTTGATTATATTCTTGTCTCTGGTGTCATATATCCCTGCCTACTCCCGCTATCATGTAATCAGACACCACCCCAAAGGCATTCCGACTATCTATATAGGTTTACACATTTTCCTTTGGCTACCCCCCTTTGATCAAATCCTGTATAGTCTGGGCCATTTCTACTTTGTTTCCCGGGCCTGCCTGTTTGTTTGACTTATAATCTGGGGGCCAGTACACTTCATTCGCTTTAGGGTCGACTAAAGCTCCTACTTCTCGCAGTATATCTATCCCTAGGATTGTTCCTTCGGTGCTCTCGCATACCCACAACTGTGTAGGTATTATTATTATAGCCAATTTCTAGTAAGACTGTTTCGCTCTTATAAGCCCTGATTCTTCGTCCACCGATTCCTGCTATACTAACTGAAAGTTTTGTTCGGGGTAAGGGTAAGTCTGTCAATGAGATTGTGGCTCCTGTGTCTATTAACATTTTGCACTGTCGGCCCCCTACCAATGCATCAACAAACATCCTCGGATCCCCCTCCCCTCTCTGGCGCGGTCCCTTCCTGCTGCCATCCCTAGAAGCTTGCGAGCAATCAAAGCACGCAGCCAGTCCTAATGCCCCTCCCATCTGTTTTTGGGCATTTGTCTCTTCCCTTGTGTCATTATGTATCCTAGGTAGACTACTTCATCCTTCCCTACCTATACCTTTCTAAGGTTTAACTCTAGTCCCGCCTTCTATAAGGCTTCCAGTACCATAGTCAATTAAATATTGTAGAGGGACCTGCCACTATCGGATATTCTTGCGGAGTTGAGTTATCTTATTCAATTTGGACTACACCAATTTACATCAACCAGAATTTCACTGTGGCCACAATGAAAGTCTGGTTTTAATAGGTTAATTTACCTCATAACTTCAAGGTTAGATCTTAGACTGAAACTTAATCTTTCATTAAACAAACTTTTTGTTGCTCTTCTCAGTTTTTACACTCCAGCTTAACTTAAATTGTAATAGGTTTTTTTCATTCTGAGGGCACAATCTTATTTGCACATTCTTAAACTTCCAAAATCCCCGACAAGACAAAGGGGTTAAATGCTTTTACTTTAACACAGAGAAGTGGGTGGAGCTTCAACACACAGCAGACAGTTCTTTTTCTTAACGGACAGATTTTCAGACAAAGGAATATTGAATCCTCTTAAACATTCCTAATCTGGAAAACATCCACACTCACACATTTTTATACAAACTGTAATTTCAGCATATGTCTAAGGTTCCTTTCACTCAGCAAATCTCGTGTTTTACTTGTCTTGGTACAGATGCTAATAACTTCCATGTTGGTAAAGCTTTAAGTTTATCTTTTCCTTCCTTTTTAAATCTGTGACTCAACAGCTTTCCCTAGTTTCCAAATCCCTGTTTGTTTGTTTTTTTTTGCTGGGGTTTCAAATTGGTTCGCCTGCAAATTAGATCTTTTTCCTTCTTTATCTCTCCCTTCTGTTTCAATTCCTTACATTATCTGTTGCCTCTTTATCTTTAGCTCCTCCCCACCAAGCCTTTGGCCCTCTGCACTGTTTCTTTTTATTTTCCAGGAGTCGGGTTATAGAATCCAGGTCCCTTGAGGATTCTTCTTCCACCCTCTTAGTCATAACTAACTGCTATGTTTCACGCATAATTCACGATGTTGAGGAATTAGGTTTGTACGCTACGTTGTTCGCCCCATAGCGTCACCTTAGTTAGTTTCTTGCTTTCTGTTAGTCACTTCGTTTCGTTAGACACACACCAACCCTTTAGTCCCAAGGTTTTGGTACTGTGGGGTCTGTAGCTCCCGGCGTCCTACTTGATCCTGGCCGTCACGTGGGACTACTGTCCTCTTAATTCAGGCTCAGGCTAGGTGCTGGGGACAGACCTCACCCTTGTCCGTTCTAACCTCCTTATGACCGCAGGGTTTTATCTCATTCACTCACCACGGTGCACCCATTCATTCAATTGTTGAGATTTCGCCGTCTCACGGATAAAGAGGATTTCCCGCCTCCCCGGGGTAGGGGTCTTTCCGCCCCTGTCGGTTCGCCTACCTACGGCTAAATGAGGACTTCTCTGCCTCCCGGGGTTTTCCGCCCCGTCGGTTCGCCTACCTACGGCTAAATGAGGACTTCTCTGCCTCCCAGGGTTTTCCGCCCCGTCGGTTCGCCTACCTACGGCTAAATGAGGACTTCTCTGCCTCCCAGGGTTTTCCGCCCCGTCGGTTCGCCTACCTACGGCTAAATGAGGACTTCTCTGCCTCCCAGGGTTTTCCGCCCCGTCGGTTCGCCGTTATACGGCTTAGGGAACACCTTATCCCTATCTTTTTAACCGCCTTCAATTAAGGGTGTCTTTCTTTTTATAGTTCTTTTATACGTCGATTCTGACTCACCGTCTCGCCAGCGATTAACCCCTAATTTTACAGGTGGTAATTAAAACATACTCACCCGTCTTAGGTTAACGCTGTCCGAGAGTCTGGTTCAGAACGCACATCCCATCCTCGTCGCCAATTGATGTAAGCCCCCAAAGTGTGGACTGAGTGATATACACAGTCGACAACACTGGCTTGTTGTAAGAAAGACAGACCCAATAATTGAAGTAAAAACGGTTTATTCAGGCCTGGGGAGCTATGGCTCTTGTGTCCCAACACAAGGCTCCAACTCCACCGAATCTCTTGAGGTTCACACAGTTATACAAAACTTAAGGCCCTGCCCTAAAGGCGGGGATAAGCTTATTAACATATACAGAATTATAGTTAAATTGTAATTATAAAACCATGACATTCCATTCTTCCAGTCGCTTACAAATCTCACATTTCGTTATCAGTTGGTCTTGTTACTTTCTCATGACCCGGGCCTCAATTTTATTACTTTACGATCGTCCATTTGCTGTTGTCAGATGGCTTGGTCTTTCTAAGTATTTCTCTAAGATAGTAGATCTTTCCAAAGCGGGCAATCCGCAGACTTTCTGTCTCTCTCTCTTGAATTATTTCTACAGAGCAAAAACACTTTAGTTAGTTAAAAGAATAGAACCCTATTGAGCTTCACACTTAACAAACCCTTAAGTGCAAAGGTGTCGACTCGCGTGGCCGAACCCATATATCTCTCCCTCTTTCTAAGGGGTTGTTTTGACAGTTTTAATCTCTCCGCAGTTAACCCATAGTCCTGTTTAAACCTTATCTGGGTTTATACAATTTTTACAGACTTCTATTGTTCAACTCAGAGCACAAATTAACCTATTCCCTCCATTTTGTATATTGGTGTTACAGATGAATCCTGGTTTGTTTTTCCTTATTAAATCCAATTTTTAATATCTTACTTCATGGTCATTATCACATTGCTGTTTGTGGGAGCTTGCTGTGCGCAAATTGGTTGCCATGTTTCCTACATTACAGCAGTGACTACACTTAAAGAATTTCATTGGCTGTAAAGCGCTTTTGAACATCCGGTGGTTGTGAAAGGCGCTATAGAAATGCAAGTCTTTCTTTCTTTGATTATAAAAATGTGCTCTCCCGGCCATCGGAAGCGCATAATCAGGAAATCACGGACATTCTGCCCACAATTTTCCATCCGTTAATTGTAATGGGGAATTCGCCCGCAATTTTCCGATGTGTGCTCCCAATTGGACAATGGGAAGTGATTTAGGGCATTGGGATTCTGTGCTGGATTGGAATTGGAATTAAATCAAATATTGGCTGAATCAGAATGGAGACTACGGGGTCGATTTTGTCGAATCTGTCGGGGAGAAGGCGGGACTTCCCCTTTCGGGTTTCTGACCCGCCTACTTCGACGTCCAGCCAATCCGCGCGATTTTCCCTTGATTGACCTTGTTGAGCCCGCCCAGCGGGCTCAGCAGGCCAATTAAGGGCCACCCAGCAACAGGTGATGTCACAGACTGAAATTTCATCTGTCAAGAGTTCTTGACAGATGAAATATCAGTGTTTCACAGCTGTTTGAAGCTGTCAAACACTGACAGTCTGATTTCTAAGATGAGTCCTTCTGCGCAGACTCATTTAGAACTCTCAGCAGCACTAAAAGCTGAAGGCTGTCACTTTTCACAGATCGCAGCCGTTCAGCTTTCAGTTCTGGCTGAGTGCTGCGCTCCCGACGGCTACAGGAAGAAAGGCTGTTAAGGTAAGTAAAGGTAAGTAAAAGTTCTTTACACACTTTAGACACACCAAACACACTTACCTTTGCACTCATGCACCCATCACTCACCTGAGCGCCGACATCGCGACCCCTCCAACTCATTCAACCCAACGGTCCGCTGCTCTAACCTGGTGTGGTTTGGAGCCGCCGGGAAACCCACACGAAACCCCTCAAAATGGGGATTAGGCTAAAAACTGCCTGTTAACTACCTGTTAACAGGCAGTTAATTGGCACTAATCCCTTCCCGCCTGGTTTCGGTGGGTCCCAGTGCGGGGCGGCTACCGGCGCCCCTGAAACTTACGTGGGGCGGGGTTTTGGGTGGGATGGTGTCGAGACCCCCAAAGTCGGGATTTCCCACCCCCCCCCCACATGCCTGAAACCCCGCCTGACGGCTCCCCGAAAATCTAGGCCGTCCTGTGGGCTTTTTTTTAAAGAGTATGTTAACCTTTGTTTTCTCCCCTTTGTGACCTCTCCTAGTAATGGTTGCCCTGCACTTGGTGTGTTGCACTTCTTGCTTTTAGACCTCCTTCCATCTTGTCCTTGAATTGTGGCCCCTGCTCCACTTTTGCTCATTCTGTAGGGGCATCTGATGCATCCCCATTAAAATGGAGCTGAGATCAGGGATTCATTGGGTGGGAAGGGGGGTGGGTACCATCATACAGGTAGTCCATAACTTCCTGACACTAAGGACTGTATTTCCCTTTAAGGGCGCAGTAACTTCTGTCCAATTACCCCCGCCTACCCACCCCGCCTCTGACTCTGCCCTAACTCCAGCCTATTTCCCTGGGCTGGGGGTATTTCCAATGCATGGCGAACACTCACTGGGATTCCCACTGCCAAGAGTGAGTCTACCAACTGCCCCAATGGAAATGTTCACGGTGCCGCCGAGAGATACCCGCTACAGTGCCACAAGAGCGATGGGAATATGTTCAATGGACAGAAGCCCCCAAAGACTGATGGAGCAACAGCCTTGTAGGCCTAGTCAGAGACCGAGGCCTACACATGTAGCAATGCGGGGGGCGGGGGGGGTGGTGGTTAGATTAAAGAGGAGAGGAGATTAGCTACAAGGTCCTCTTCCACCATGGAGGAACCTCAGGCCTGTTACCGCCACCTCTTGGGGCCTACCACCACCGTTTCCGCGGCAGCCTCGGGAATTGGCAGTAACACAGATAGACGAGGGAAATCCATTGGGGTCTCAGACTCCGACTCCCCCCTCCGGCTGCCACTTACATGCAGTGGGAGAGGAAGGCGTGACCAGTAGAAGGGAGCAGAGGGAAGATGCAGGTCAGGTGGTACGATGGTGCTAGGCCTCACTACCTGAATATTCTATCATTCTCTGTCACTGTCCCATCCAATTTTGGGCAGGATTGCAGAGGAGAATCCAAACCTACTGGCCATTACTCCAGTGTGCTGCATCACCTCACAATGCACCATTTTATTCAGAAGCTGTTGAAGTCAGTGTGGCCAGCAAGTAATATAGGAGTTAACTAAAAATTCAGTGGCTTGGACAGGAACTCCTATCTCTATAGAAACACATGGCAGTATATTATCACTCGCTCTCAATAATAAGAGGTTTGAACCACTGAACATTTCTATACTTAGATATATTTTTAACAGCAGGGGACAAAGCACTCCAATTCTGTACAAGTTAATGGAAAGAGACTTTAAAGCGCTTGTTTGCACCAAGCTTGCATTATTACAACCATAACTCATTAAACTCTTATCAATTGTGAATTACGGAAGCAGCCTATCTCATATAGTGTGATTTCTAATATAGATGGGCTGTGAAGTTAATCATAGTCAGGGAGCAGAAATTGCTGCTTTTGGTCCCATCACTCAACATTTTGTATTCAATTACTCTTTCTGAGAGATGAAAGTCTTTTTTGCTGTTTGCTGAACTGAGTTATTATTGCGTTACCTTTTTTGAAAGAAAGAAAAATAACTTTCTGTGGCGCCTTCACAACCTGAGGATGTCCCAAAGCGCTTTACAGCCAATGAAGGGCCTTTGAAGTGTAGCCGCTGTTGTAATGTAGAGAAACGCGGGAGCCAGTTTGCGCACAGCAAGGTCCCACAAACAGCAGTGAGATAAACGACCAGATAATCTGTTTTGGTCATGCTGGTTGAGGGATAAATATTGGCCCAGGACAACTTCTGTTTTATTAATCGCCATTCTACTACCCACCTTCTGCAGCTAAGACCAGGCTGAATGAGCGACCCCTGTGTTCAGGTCTCTTCCTCTACCATTGTGAAGCTTGCTGAGGAGGATGTACAAGATTTCACTCTGAATAACTCTAGCTCTCTCCGATTTTCTCTTGCTTCCTAGGGGGGGGGTGCGGGGGAGTTCCCCGGACTCCACTTGGTAACTCAGCTCATGGGAGACCGTGGACTCAAATCCACATCCCAGTTCACTGTAGCACAACCCATTGTTGCCGTAAAGTGTTACACCACTGTGCTGCTTGGCATTTTTAAAATTCCGCTATTTATTTGACCATAGCGATTCAGTTTTAGGATAACACGAGAAAGCTTGAAAGCAGAAAAAGAGTTTCTTCAGCCCATCAAGGCTGCTCGATTCACAGTCCATGCATGGCTACCTCAATCACGGACACTTCCTCTTCTCCCACCCAAGATTTATTCTCTCTTCCTAACCTCCTTGCTGATCTACAACACCGAAAATAATGTTTAAAGAATTCTCAAGTCTATTCTAGAATTATGCTCCGTCCTGGATCTCCATATGCAATGCACCATTTTCCAGGCCACGTACAACAGGTTGGGTCCAGGTTTCTACTAAATATACTCTAGGACCAACCACTAAGAGTTGTGTCAGAGTGGCCTAAGATGTCTCTTCCCTGATTCTTCCTCCCCTCTTGTGTGGAAGCATTTGCCCTCTTCTCAGGGTAATAGCTTGAGTTTCTTTCCCCTCTACTCTAACTCTTGCTTTTCACACCTCTCCCGAAGTCAATGACTCATGGTGCCATGGACACTGACGACAAATAGCTAGGAAATGACTTGGGAACATCGGCGCTATCTATGGCACATGCATGTTGTTAACTGAACGCCAGATTGTGCCTTGATGGGAGTAAGAACATTGTAATAATTACACTCCAGGGTCTCTCGTAATGCTTTAGTTATTCTTTGACAGAATAATCCAGAAGGTCTGGAAATAAAGGCAGATAGTTATTGCCGTAGCAATTTGAGTGGTTATTCGGGTATAATGGAATTCAAACTTTGTGTGTGAGTCTGTAGAGTTGGCAAGCTATTTTACCATGTGGTGGGTGGGGAAAATCACTCCACTTCTGGCTTCCAGATGTAAACACTCTCCGCCAAGCTTCAATGCACAGCGATCAGGAGCTGAAAGGAAACTGCTTTTGTAAACTTACCACACAGTAATTACATGTTCCTCCGGCACCACTGACTGGAGGGCGTAATTGTTGTGTGACAAGTTTACATAGAGAGCTTCCACTACAACTTAGAAGTTCATAGCAGAATAAAAATAAGGACTGAATGTGTGAGTGAATCACTACTGGGCACCCTGATCCAATTATCCGCTGCCCTCTAAACCCACTTCTATTCCTGACTGGGAGGAAGCAGTCTTCTCCCGGGTCTTGACTGGAGCCAAACTCTTTGGCCGAGAAATTCAGTTAAGGCCCGCCAGCAGGCTAACGCCCAAAAGTTAGCGCTGCGCGCGGAGCCACTTGCGCCCGCCGGAAATTCAGTTTCTGTGCCCCAACTCGAAGGCGGCCGCTATTCAAGGGTTTCGGCGCCCCCGCTTGGGGCGCTGAAACTGAATATCGGCGCGCGAGGTGCTGCAGCGCCACCCGCTGCAGAGCGGCAGGCTGCGGTACTGCAGGCCTCCTCCTTCTCTTAAGGGGGAGGTGCCTGCAACAGCGAGATCGCCGCTGGATTGTGCCGGCAAATGAGCCCGGCACCACGGAGAAGTGCCGGGCTCGCGGAAAGCAGCCGGCAATGCCGCGGGGGGGTGGTGGAGGAGGCCGGGGAAGGAGGTGCGGGCAGGCGGCCGCCGAAAAAGCGGCCGGCCGCACCTCCACCTTAAAGCGCCCCAGTAGCGCAGCAGTACGGCCCCGTTTTTCCAGCGCTGTTTGCGGCCGCTGCAGAAGAGGCGGCCGCAACTAAATATGGGGTTTGGGCCGGAAGCGGGGCGGAACCGGGGCACTGCGCACACCGATGACGTCATCGGTGTCGGCGCAGCGCTACCGGCTACCGCCGCCATTACCGCAGCGCTGAATATCAGCGCACCCTCTTACACTGGCGCAGAAACCCTATTTGGGCGGTAACTGGGCGCAAAGCCCACTGAATTTCTAGGCCTTTAACTTTCACTTGGGCAGTTGGTGATGAGATAACCAAGTACAGGAAACTCTCTTCTAACCAGCAAAATTCAGGAGTAGGTTCAGGTAAGTTTTACTTCATATTAGTGGCAGTTCCTGGATCTGTGGCTGTGTAACCGGGGTTCGTGCACTTGTTGCTAAGCAACAGGGACGCTTGGTCTGTGGCCGGAGTTCCTGCACCTGTTGCTAAGCAACAGGGAAGCCTGGATTTGTTGCTGTGTACGGAGCTCTCGTACCTTTTAAACTATACCTCTCTGTAATCCGGACTTTTTGATAAACTGGCACCACGCCGGTCCCGTCGGTGCCGGATAATAAAGAGTTTCCTGTAATGGAACTGACACCACCTGCCGAGATGTGCCACGGCTGGAGTGTCCTACTGTCCTCGTTGAAGATGGTACAATGGATGCCAGAGGACTGCAGCAATTATCAGGACGTTCCAGTGCTTAAAATGAATCTGTGACTAGCGTAAGAAAGCTACACACAAAACTCAACTAATATTTCCCTTTATTTTCCAGAGAAAAAACACTGGAGCAAAATATGGGAAAGAGAAGACATCTGATGGCAAAGGTAAATATTTTTCATTTTTTATATTGATATCCACACGCGCACAACAGGGATTATAAGAAATAGGAGCAGGAGTCGGCCATTTGGCCCTTTGAGCCTGCTCCACCATTCAATGAGACCATGGCTGATCTTCTACCTCATCTCCACTTCCCTGCACTATCCCCATATCCCTTGATTCCCTTAATATTCAAAAATCTATCGATCTCTGTCTTGAATATACTCAACGACTGAGCCTCCACAGTCCTCTGGGGTAGAGAATTCCAAAGATTCACCACCCTCTGAGTGAAGACATTTCTCCTCATCTCAGTCCTAAATGACCGACCCCTAGCAATGAATGAAGCTCAAAGCTCCCCACCACTGGGGTTTTCCTCGTGTCATTTCTGGGAAACAATAATTTCACGAAGAGTCTAAGCCATGGATATAGAGACTTAGTTTATTTGAGATGTTAGCGCAGAAAATGCTCTTGGTATATAGGTAGTTTTATAGGAACGTAGGAATTGCTACACGAAAAAAGGCCATGTTCCATCTACCATCCTGGTCATTGCTTGATACAATGATAATGGAGTTGTTGACTAATCACAGCAATCAATCTCCATCAATTAGTCTACAACAGACCCAGACGTACGAACATACGAAAATGACGGGCAGGACTTCCAGCTGAAACTGGGCAGAGTTTGCATGGCCACACTGTTGGCATGACTGAGGCAGTAAGTCGCACCCCGCCAATTTAGGGGCACCGCCGCCCTGTTTCCGCCTACCAGGCGGCTTGAAAACCTCCCCCAATATTCCAGATGTGGCCTCAGCAATGATGTGCACGAGGTTAGAATACCTTGTTACAACTTGAGTGCGATGCCCCATAGATGCTCCCCAGTACAGCTTCACCTTTGATTCTTCCATTCCCACCTTTGTTTTTCCACCTTCATTTTTCCTGTTCCAATGTGAAAAGCCTTATATTTATTCACATTAAAAATAAAACTACTTAACTGGTCATTGCCTTCATTGAAAAGAAGCAAAGCACACTTAGGGGGAAAAATTCAGTTGTTTGCGCCTCCTATTAGCGCCTTAAGAGGGCGCTAATGGGGCGCAAAGCAAGTAGCGCCCGGGCGCGGTGATGTTTGCGCCGCTCGCGAAATTAACTAGACATTTTGCGGCGGCACTAAACACTACCGCCACGATCTCCTGCGCCGGCAGATCGTGATGTCAGTCGAGTGCGCAACGCCCCGGTAGCGCCCCAGACCGGATATTGAATGATGCCCCCTGCCTTACCGCCTGCCGCTAGCAGCGACAGGTTGAGGGGAGCGTTTTGCAGTCAGAAAGGGACTGGGGGAGCGCGATTTAAAGGCGACCGCTTCCTGCCTTTTTTTATTGGTGACATTTTTGCACCACGCATTCTGAGAGAGAGAGAGACTTCTGGAGAGATTCAACGCTGTGTGAAGGAGTTTTGGATACTGAGCAGCACTTTGCAGGTTCATTTTGATTTGCCCTTCCTTGCTTTGCCAGCGCTCTGAGGTAGCGCCTCGCTCCTCGGCCTTTGCGCCTTAAGACAGGTGTGAAGCACCTGATTTAGCGCTCCAATCACCTCCAGGGGCGATAAAAGCCAAGTTTGCCGTCGGAAGCGATAATTAGCGGCAGGCACTAAACTTTGCGCACGGCCGATAATGGCGCCCCAAGCGGGGCGATACTGAATTTTTCCCCCTTAGTATTTAATCAACCACTCACCCTGACGAGAAGCTTTTCTGCCAGTTTGTTTCCTCTCGACTCCTCCTCCCTTGAAGGCGTTGCTGGGGTTTGGCACCCTGGTCGCCAGAGACCTCCAATACTGTACCGAAAGGCAATTCTTCATTCATGAGCCTAGGCATTGAGTGTCAGTCGACTGTCAAGCAGGGAGACATCACAGAGGAGCCCAACCACTGCCTTCCCCCCGATGTCCATGCACAGGCACTTCCAGCTGAGGATCACTGAATAGGGTTCTTGGTGCCTGAGCAGTGATCCCACTGATTGGAGTCGACGTCGAAGAGGAAACCAATAGAAGAAGATTAAAAAATAAAATGGAGCCTCCTTGCCCTTTGACCCCTATGCCACCTTGCCCAGTCCCTGAGTACAGTCAACTCCTGATAAGTCAATGCTTTCACAAAAAAGATCTGAATTATGAAGAAAACAGCAAAGTGGGAATTTCATATTAAATTTGGTAAGGAATTGTCGATCATTTGAATTAAGCAACTTTGAATTAAGAGGAGTTGGCTGTAGATTGTAAGAAGGAGGTAAGATCGAGAGATGGACAGTCTGGAGATTCTGGGAAAGAATTATTTAGAGTAGGAGACAGCATGATACATCTTGGTTACAACATAGTGAGGGGGGTACAGGAAGGGGAAAAGGTGAGGAAGGTGGGGCAAGTGCCACGTAAGAGGAACGATAGAGGAATGCTATAATCATCACATAAGTGCCAGATAATGACCATCTCCAATTAGAAAAAGACTCAATCACCTTCCCTTGCCTTACAAGGGCATCATTCCGCAGCATCACCATCACTGTGGGTCACCACTGACCAGAAGTTTAACTGGACCAACCAGATCAACACCATGGCTAAAAGAATAAGGCAGAGGCTGAGAGTGGGGACTCATCTTCGACTATGGTTCCACAACTTGGAATATATTGGAGGATGAGGAGGGGGGAAGCGAGGGTAGCAATCTCCAGCCATGAAGCTGCGCAGCTAGTATCATCCGAGCTGATAGCGAGGAAGTGAAAAAATAAATAAAACCATTATCCCAGCAGTGGGGAAAAAAAATCATTGCCACTGTGCTGTTAACGAGCAGTATGATCTGTGAGAGCCCTTTAAAAATATATGTCACAGGTGTGTCCCGACTCCTTCACCCCACAGCGGTAAACTCCATTTACTCTCTGTGCAATAGATCATGATTCAACACAGGGAAAATAATTTGTTGAAGTAGCACTTCAGGGAAGGCAATCGATGAGTATGCTGGCCATGTCTGCCACTGTTTACCAATCAGACGCTGGACATTGATTAGACTGTGCCTTGCTTTGAAATCGCTCTTTATTGAGATATTCCCCCTCCGCGGCCGAGAAATGTTCAGGTGCAAAAAAAAACAGGTGCCTGAGCATCGGAAATGGTGGGAGGGGCCGTCGGCTTATTATGTGCTGAAAGTGCGCCCGCCCCCCCGTAAAAGACCCCAAGGCACTATTTCGAAGAAGAGCAGGGGTGTTATCCCTGGTGTCCGGGCCAATATTTATCCCTCAATCAACATCACAAAAACAGATTATCTGGTCATTGCCACATTGCTGTTTGTGGGAGCTTGCTGGGCGCAAATTAGCACACCTGGAGTACTGTGCACAGTTCTGGTCTCCTTATCTAAGGAAGGATATACTTGCCTTGGAGGCGGTGCAACGAAGGTTCACTAGATTGATTCCTGGGATGAGAGGGTTGTCCTATGATGAGAGATTGTGTAGAATGGGCCTATACTCGCTGGAGTTTAGAAGAATGAGAGGTGATCTCATTGAAACATACAAGATTCTGAAGGGGATTGACAGGGTAGATGCTGAGTGGTTGTTTCCCCTGACTGGAGTGTCTAGAACTAGGGGGCATAGTCTCAGGATAAGGGGTCGTCCATTTAAGACTGAGATGAGGAGGAATTTCTTCACTCAGAGGATTGTGCATCTTTGGAATTCTCTGCCCCAGAGGGCTGTGGATGCTGAGTCTTTGAGTATATTCAAGGCTGAGATCGATAGATTTTTGGGCTCTAGGGGAATCTATTTCTTATGTTCTTATGTTTTTATATTGGTAAAGACAGGAAAAAAAGCAGTCCAGAACCAGTGCCTGAAACATGCATATGCAAATAGGGGGCCAAACGCCAATTCCAGGCTCCCTTTGCAAAATTGGGCTGCCCTGAACGCAGCCGGTGCTAGGACAGCAACGTTCAGGAAAATGTTGTCTGCATGCGGCCTAACCGGGGCTCTTAAAGGGACTGCTGGAGGCTGCCACAAAAAAAAACGTTTAAAAAAAAAAATGCTTGCCTGAATGTTGAGCCTGGAGATGCAGGAGTGCTTCGTTCGGCTTCACTGCACTGCCAAAGGCCATTGCCGGCCCCGACTTAGCTCCCAATCGATCGCCCCTCCCCCTCCCAATCACTGCCCCTCCCCCTCCCGATCACTGCCCCTCCCTCTCCCGATCACTGCCCCTCCCTCTCCCGATCACTGCCCCTCCCTCTCCCGATCACTGCCCCCCCTCTCCTGATCACTGCCCCTCCCTCTCCCGATCACTGCCCCTCCCTCTCCCGATCACTGCCCCCCCTCTCCCGATCACTGCCCCTCCCTCTCCCGATCACTGCCCCTCCCTCTCCCGATCACTGCCCCCCCCTCCTGATCACTGCCCCTCCCACTCCCGATCACTGCCCCTCCCTCTCCCGATCACTGCCCCCCCTCTCCCGATCACTGCCCCTCCCTCTCCTGATCACTGCCCCTCCCCTCCCGATCACTGCCCCTCCCCCTCCCGATCACTGCCCCTCCCCCTCCCGATCACTGCCCCTCCCTCTCCCGATCACTGCCCCTCCCTCTCCCGATCATTGCCCCTCCCTCTCCCGATCACTGCCCCTCCCCCTTCCGATCACTGCCCCCCCTCTCCTGATCACTGCCCCTCCCTCTCCTGATCACTGCCCCTCCCTCTCCCGATCACTGCCCCTCCCTCTTCCGATCACTGCCCCTCCCTCTCCCGATCACTGCCCCTCCCTCTCCCGATCACTGCCCCTCCCTCTCCCGATCACTGCCCCTCCCTCTCCCGATCACTGCCCCTCCCTCTCCCGATCACTGCCCCCCCTCTCCCGATCACTGCCCCCTCTCCTGATCACTGCCCCTCCCCTCCCGATCACTGCCCCTCCCCCTTCCGATCACTGCCCCCCCTCTCCTGATCACTGCCCCTCCCTCTCCTGATCACTGCCCCCCCCACCCGATCACTGCCCCTCCCCCTCCCGATCACTGCCCCCTCCCCCTCCCGATCACTGCACCTCCCCTCCCGATCACTGCCCCTCCCTCTCCCGATCACTGCCCCTCCCTCTCCCGATCACTGCCCCCCCTCTCCCGATCACTGCCCCTCCCTCTCCTGATCACTGCCCCCCCCTCCCGATCACTGCCCCTCCCCCTCCCGATCACTGCCCCTCCCTCTCCTGATCACTGTCCCTCCCCCTCCCAATCACTGCCCCTCCCGATCACTGCCCCTCCCCCTCCCGATCACTGCCCCTCCCCCTCCCGATCACTGCCCCTCCCCCTCCCGATCACTGCCCCTCCCCCTCCCGATCACTGCCCCTCCCCCTCCCGATCACTGCCCCCCCTCCCAATCACTGCCCCTCCCTCTCCTGATCACTGCCCCTCCCCCTCCCAATCACAGCCCCTCCCCCTCCCGATCACTGCCCCTCCCTCTCCCGATCAATGCCCCCTCCCTCTCCTGATCACTGCCCCTCCCCTTCCGATCACTGCCCCTCCCTCTCCCGATCACTGCCCCTCCCCCTCCCGATCACTGCCCCTCCCCCTCCCGATCACTGCCCCTCCCCTCCCAATCACTGCCCCTCCCTCTCCCGATCACTGCCCCTCCCTCTCCCGATCACTGCCCCTCCCCCTCCCGATCACTGCCCCTCCCCCTCCCGATCACTGCCCCCTCCCCCGCCCGATCACTGCCCTCCCTCTCCCGATCACTGCCCCTCCCGGTCACTGCCCCTCCCCCTCCCGATCACTGCCCCTCCCCCTCCCGATCAATGCCCCCTCCCTCTCCCGATCACTGCCCCTCCCCCTCCCGATCACTCCACCTCCCCCTCCCGATCACTGCCCCTCCCCCTCTCGATCACTGCCCCTCCCCCTCCCGATCACTGCCCCTCCCTCTCCCGACCACTGCCCCTCCCTCTCCCGATCACTGCCCCTCCCTCTCCCGGTCACTGCCCCTCCCCCTCCCGATCACTGCCCCTCCCTCTCCCGACCACTGCCCCTCCCTCTCCCGATCACTGCCCCTCCCTCTCCCGGTCACTGCCCCTCCCCCTCCCGATCACTGCCCCTCCCCCTCCCGATCACTGCCCCTCCCTCTCCCGGTCACTGCCCCTCCCCCTCCCGATCACTGCCCCTCCCTCTCCCGATCACTCCCCCTCCCAATCACTGCCCCCTCCCTCTCCTGATCACTGCCCCTCCCTCTCCCGATCACTGCCCCTCCCCCTCCCGATCACTCCACCTCCCCCTCCCGATCACTGCCCCTCCCCCTCTCAATCACTGCCCCTCCCCCTCCTGATCACTGCCCCTCCCCCTCCTGATCACTGCCCCTCCCCCTCCCGATCACTGCCCCTCCCCCTCCCGATCACTGCCCTCCCTCTCCCGATCACTGCCCCTCCCTCTCCCGATCACTGCCCCCTCCCTCTCCCGATCACTGCCCCCTCCCTCTCCTGATCACTGCCCCCTCCCTCTCCCAATCACTGCCCCCTCCCTCCCGATCACTGCGCTCTCCCTCCTGATCACTGCCCCCTCCCTCTCCTGATCACTGCCCCCTCCCTCTCCCAATCACTGCCCCCTCCCGATCACTGCGCTCCCCCTCCTGATCACTGCCCCCTCCATCTCCTGATCACTGCCCCCTCCCCCCCATCGCGTGTCCCCCTCTCCAATTGCCCCCCTTCCCTCCCAATCGCCCCCGCACCCCGATCACCATCGCCCTCCCTCTCAATAGCTTTGCCCGCTTCCTTGACCTTCTTGAGGGACTCTGCTGGCAATGCAGTGGCCCCGATTTGAAATCCTCTTTGCCAGCGAGTTGCCTTGGTAAGCCCAGCTAGCGGGGGAGGAAAAACTAGCTCAGGTTGCCATTCGTAATCATTACCCAGTGACCCCTGCTGGAGAAGTGCGTGTGGCCGCGTGTCAGGAGTGGGCAGGACCAGTATCCCCTCTGATTCCCCCTCCTCTGCCCTCCTTCTCCCAGTCAAACAGCCCGCTGACACTGCCTAGTCTCAGTCAAGGAGCAAGGCACTGCAGGGGACCCCAGTGCGACTCGGCACCTCCAGGAGAGGAGAGAAGTGGGGGAACTGCAACAACCGGGAGTGATAAACCTACAAGTAGCCGAAGCTGACCGCTCACTCTTCTTGTCTTGTAGACGCAGCCAGAGCTTCAAAGGAGGATGCTGAGGAATTTGACATCGATCTGGATGCCCCGGAGACAGAGAAGGCCGCTGTCGCTATACAGAGTCAGTTCAGAAAATTCCAGAAGAAGAAACAGGATCCTTCTTAGGCTTTCCGTTGGGTGCTGAGAAGACAGCACGTAACCAGGCAACTCCCTCCTAGCTCTCTTCTGTTGGTGCATGCAGTAAAAACACTCCGTCGATATGTGTGTATTGAATAAACTCCTGAAAATGCATCTGTAATACTACCTTTAGTCATTCACTTGTAACCTATTCCTATTATTATGCATACATTAATAAAGTCAGTATTGTACCTGATATATTTCCAACGATCCTCCTTCTCAAAGCTACAAGTAGAAGGTGCAGGTAACAGGAAATTTGTTGAAGGTGAGGACTATTGCTGGGGCGTGGCTCCCACGTGGACTTCCAGCGTTCGAGTACCTTGTGACAAGGGATCATTCCCCATTTGCGAAATACTGCAAAATGCTGGAGATCTGAAATAAAAACAGAAAATGCTGGAAGCACTCAGCAGGTCTTAACGGTAACTGTGGAGAGGGCGAGACACAATACTTAATGTTTCAGCTTTCCAGCTTTCCCCTACTGCCGCTAATGAGCCCATTAAGTGGCGCTGCGAATGGCCGCCTCGTGAACTGTATCGCCCGTGGTTTGTTGAGGGGAGAGCTGAGGATGTAGTGGTGATTAACATGAACATTCATTTCAAGAGGGATAGAATTGAAAAGCAGAGAAGTTATGATAAACTTGTGAGGAACCTTGATTAGAACGCACTTGGAGTACTATGCACAGTTCTAGCCTCCATATTACTAAAAGGAAGTAGAGGCACTGGAGAAGGTGTACAAAGCTTCACAAGGATGATACCAGAACTAAGGGAATATACTTATTGGGAAAGGCTGAACAGACTGGGGCTCTTTTCTCTAGAAAAGAGAAGGCCAAGGGGTGACTAATGGAGGTCTTTAAAATTATGAAGGGGTTTGATGGGGTCGACGTGGAGAAGACGTTTCCACTTGTGGGGGAGACCAGAACTAGGGGCCATAAATATAAGATAGTCACTAATAAATCCAATAGTGAATTCAGGAGAAACGTCTTTACCCAGAGTGTGGTGAGAATGTGGAACTCGCTCCCACAGGGAGTGGTTGAGGCGAATAGTATCGATGCATTTAAGGGGATGCTAGATAAGTACATGAGGGAGAAAGGAACAGAAGGATATGCTGATAGCGTTAGATGAGGAGGGGGTGGGAGGAGGCTCGTGTGGAGTGCAAACACTCGCATAGACCAGTTGGGTTGAATATCCTGTTTCTATGCAGTAGATTCTCTAACTATGTAATCTATGTAAAATGGAGTCGAAGGTTCTGACAGTGTCATTTGACCCCTGCTTGAATCGTGGTCAGCCCGAAAATCAGATCATGTGGATCTCCAGCGGTAAGTCTGCGGGACCTTGGTTTTTGCAATTCCTGTCCTGCCACCACCCCCGTTTAAGAAGTAAACAGGACAGTAGCGAGATGAAAATTGCACCCAGGTAATGAAAAGGAGCTGCAGCTCACAGACGATCGGATCGATTTGCTGATTTACCTCCTTTGCTGTTTGTGGAACCTTGCTGTGCACCAACTGGCTGCGACACTTGCCTACATAACAGCCATGGTGTGGAGATGCCGGAGTTGGACTGGGGTGGACAAATGTAAGAAGTCACACAACACCAGGTTATAGTCCAACAGCTTTATTTGAAATCACAAGCTTTCGGAGCGCTGCTCCTTCTTCAGGTGAAGTGGAGAAATGCATAAAGACACAGCTTATATAGTCAGAGAATCATGTCAGATGTTTACAGGTAACCTTTCCAACTGCCATTTATCACACCTCGGCAGAGAGATAATCACAGCAATCAAAGGTGTGAATAACAGCAGTGATTAAACTTCAAGAACAAAGTAATTCATTGGCATATCCTGAGGGTGTGAAAGGAACAATATAAATACGTTTTTATCTCTCTTGCCTTCTTTCTATCTTTCTGCCAATTCCCTCAGGCTCTCCTCTCTTCAGAAGCACATCTCTCGATTCCATTTATATTGTTTGCTTTAACAACCTTTTCAGGTACTTTGGGGGGAATTTTAACATGGGGGAGCGGGTGGGAGTGGGTGGGGGGGTTAAATGGCCAAAAACTCCAAGAGTGCCAGGAAGCCAGCTCCAACCCGTCGACTTCCGTGTTTTACTGAGGTGGGAAAAGGGGCGGGCAGACAACCCGCTCCCAGGAGGTGGGATGGCATTTTAAATATGTTAATGAGGCTGGAAGCGTCGGACTGAACCAGTTGCAGGTTTAACTGTGGCCGGCTGGGTTTCCCGGGCCTCGGGATTCCCGGCAACTGTAGCGAAGTGAGGACAACCTCGGGGAGCAGTCCTTGTGGGCCAGGAGGAAAAGGAGTGCTCTCTCCCGGCCCCCCAAGCTCCGCCACCATCAGACCCCCCCCATACAAACACCCCCACATCTTGGGATCAAATCCCACCCTCCCCGGGGTCGGGGCTCGGACCTCCCCGGGGTTGAGGATTGGACTCCCCCCTGGGACTGGGTCCCCCCTAGGGTCAGGGATCGGGCCCACTCCTGGGGATCGGACCCCCTCCTGGGGATCGGAGCCCCCCCTTGGGATCGGACCCCCCCCTTGGGATCGGACCCCCCGGGGTCAGGGATCGGGCCCCCCCCCTTGGGATCAGACCCCCCCTTGGGATCGGACTCCCCCGGGGTCAGGGATCGGACCCCCCCCTTGGGATCGGACCCCCCCGGGGTCAGGGATTGGACCCCCCCCTTGGGATCGGACCCCCTCGGGGTCAGGGATCGGACACCCCCCTTGGGATCAGACCCCCCCGGGGTCAGGGATCGGACCCCCCCCCTTGGGATCGGACCCTCCCGGGGTCAGAGATCGGACCCCTCCCTTGGGATTGGACCCCCCCGCCCCCCCGGGTCAGGGATCGAACTCCCCTGGGATTAGACCCTCCTGGGGGGTCAGAGGGTGCTCCCCGCCTGACTGGAAGCCAAGCCTGAAAATCAGGCTGACCTCCGGGCAGGGAACCTACCAATGACGCTAGATGCACACTGTGGAATTAAAACTCCGCAGCATGTGGGGAAACCCAAAATTCCAGGTTTCCTATGCACTACCGGATCCCCCCCCCCCCCGCCACTACCACCCCCCCCCCACTAAGCCCACCGCTCCCAGTGCATCGGGAAGTAAAAATTCCCCCCTTCATTTCCCAACTCCAATGCGTTTCTGGTGAAAAGATTCTGCCTAACTTGCTCACCTTTTGAACGTGTAACCCAGCATTTAAAACTGGTGAACGATTAGCGTGGATCTATCCTGTCAGTAACCTTCACAATGCGTGTATACTGGCCACTGCTGCCTCCGTGCTTTTGCACTGTCTGCCTCTGTTGCCTTCTGTCTTTTGCAGCACCTGACCTCTTCTGCTGCCTTGCCTCTGCAGGCTCCCTGACCCCATCCACCTCTCGCAAGCTGCAACCACCTGCTCTCTGCTACTTACTTTGATCTCTGGCAGTGCCACCTGCTGCCCACAGATGCCTTTTGGCCAAATCCACCATCTCGCTTATAAAACATATAAAAACCCTTTGTTCCCATCAAAACATTAGTTTTTTGTAAATGTCATAATTGCATTGAGGCTCATGATATTTACTGAAAACTATGCAGCTTTGATCACCTAAAAATGGATGACTTTTACTCCATTAAGGATCCTGTATTTTCCAAATAATGTGCCTTTATGCTCTTCCAATATATGCTGCACTTTGCTACATTTGAAATGTTTTTCTTTTTCGCAATATGCTTATTGAGGTTAATTACCAGTTAATTCCATGCTGTATCAAGTTGTTTTTTGAAAGGATACAATTAATTTTTTTAATACTGCTTATGTTAACAATGGTTGGGGTGAGGAGCTCAGAGGTGCCATCTGAGTGACTATGGAAATAACCAGCAATAAGTGATCTTGAGGATTTAAAATGTTAAATTTCCAATCACCAGAATAAACTGCGATGGGAGGGCTCACGATTCACCCTGAACTGACTGGCTAACCTCCAGACCGTGTAGTTCAGCAAAAAAATTACTGGTATCAAACCAGCAAGAGTTGCACTGCAACTTAGCAAGGCCACTGATTTACAGGGACTGAATAACTTGAAATACACTTTTAAGAACATAAGAAATAGGAGCAGGAGTCAGCCATTTGGCCCCTCGAGCCTGCCCCGCCATTCAATACGATCATGGCTGATCTGATCTTGACCTCACTCCACTTTCCCGCCCACTCCCCATAACCCTTGACTCCCTGTTGCTCAAATATATGTCAATCTCCGCCTTGAATATATTCAATGACTCCGCCTCCACAGCTCTCTGGGGTAGAGAATTACAAAGATTCACGATCCTCTGAGTGAAGAAATTCCTCCTCATCTCTGTTTTAAATGGGTGACCCCTTATCCTGAAACTGTGCCCCCTCGTTCTAGATTCCCCCACGCGGGGAAACATCCTCTCAGCATCTACCCTGTCAAGCCCCCTCAGAATCTTACATGTTTCAAAAAGATCACCTCTCGTTCTTCTAAACTCCAATGAGTATAGGCCCAACCTGCTCAACCTTTCCTCATAAGACAACCCCTTCATCTCCGGAATCAACCTAGTGAACCTTCTCTGAACTGCCTCCAATGCAAGTATATCCCTCCTTAAATAAGGAGACCAAAACTGTACGCAGTACTCCAGGTGTGGTCTCACCAGCGCCCTGTACAGTTGTAGCAAGACTTCCCTACTTTTATATTAACACATGGGATTCTGAGATTTGTACCGATGCTTTCACTATCACATGCCAATTTAGGGTTCCCAACCCTCCAGGACTGTCCTGGAGTCTCCAGGAATTAACGGATAATCTCAAGGTTAAATCACAGGGACATTAACGCAAAATTGTGCGTGTTTTTCTTTTCATTTTCTTTGAGCACCTTTGTTTATTAGTTAATGACAATGGCCCAGAAATTCGGGTCGAGGGCTTCCCGCGGGTGCAAGCCCCCGACCTGCACTTACCTAGCGCGGCGGCCGTTGTGCTGTGGGCCCCCGTGGAATTGCGATCCTGGGCCTTCTCGAACTGCCGGCGCACAGTGCTCGCGTATCCCAGGGGCGCAGTTAGTTCGAAGCGTCCCCTGGGATCACGTGGGCCATGGGGAGCCAATCGGAGCAGGGAATGCTTCATTCATAAGTTTGACAGGAAGGGCTGTCAATCTTATAAATACTATAAGACCCAAAACATCACTAAACCTTCAAATAAATTTTAAAAAACATCACATTTTTAAAATAAACTATAAATTACATGAAATAACTATTTTAAACAATAATTTAAATTTTTCAAAAAAGTAATTTTATTTTCTAACAGGGCTAAAAATAAACTTACCTAAAGTATTAAAAAATAATAAACCTGTGGAAAAAATGTTTTAATTTTAATTAATTCACCACTTACCTTGTAAAAAGCAGGCCTTGCGACTGCTTTTTGTATGTGTAACTTCTGGAGACTTACCCTCCGGGAAAACCTGCAAAATAAAGGTATGTTCGATGCGCACGCGCAGCCTCTCCTGCGCACGCGTTCGACCTCTGAACCCCTTCTTTCAGGGGAACGGAAGTGCCGGTTTCCCGCGCATGCGCAGTGCATGCAGGAAACCGGCACTTCCATTGGGCTTACGGGCGAATTTCTGGGCCTTCATTGGAGATGGGAAAAGAAGATTGTTTGACTGCACGGGATGGTTGGAGGTGAGAGTTCCTGTGATGGTCCCTCCAGAAATACATCCAACCAGAGTTGGCAACCCTACATGCCATCCATTTATCCACGAAAGCCACAAACAAATGGTCTCCCCAATAAATAATGCGCAAACATCAGGGGCTAAAAATTCGGTATCGCCGCGCCAGGTCTTTAGTGCCCGAAATTTTGCGCTCGCCCGGATTCCCGTAGCGCCCGCCTGAAATTCAGTTGCGCCGCCCCAAGACGGAGGCGGGCGCTATTGCAGGGTTTGGCCGCCTCGTTTGGGGTGATGAAAGTCAGTTTCAGGCGTCCAGCTGCCGCTGCGGCACCCGATGCGGTGCGGCAGGCTGGGGTACTGCAGGCCTCTTCCTTCTCTTAAGGAGGAGCTGCCTGCAGCCGTGAGATTGCCACTGGATTCCGCCGGCAAATGAGCCCGGCACCACGGAGAAGTGCCGGGCTCGCGGGAGTCAGACACCAATGCCGCGGGGGGGTGGTGCAGGAGTCCGGGGAGGGAGGTGCAGCCAGGTGGCCGCCGGGAAAGCGGCCAGCCGCCCCTCCACCTTTATGCGCCGGCCTCTCGGAGCTGCAAGGCACCGTTTTTCAAACGCTGTTTGCGGCCGCTACGGGCGAGGCGGCCGCAACTGAATTTGGCCATCGGCACGGAATAGCATTGGAACCGGGGCGCTGCGCACACCGATGACGTCATCGGTGCCGGCGCAGCGCTACCGGCTAACGCCGATGTTAGGGACCAACTGAATTTCGGGCGCTAAAAAACTTCCGGCGCAAACCACTCTATAGCCAATAAGTGGGCGCAAACGCGACTGAATTTCTAGGCCAATATGTTTTCACAAAATAAAATGGTAAAATATTAAGGTACAACTCGTTCCGTGGGTACTGTAATACTCTTTTCACAGGCCGAGAAGTTCAACTCGTCAGTGCAATGGCTCCAGTCGCCAATCCGCGCCGGCCTGAGGCTTCAACCGAATTGGGCTTTGGGCCTCGTTTAAATGCTGCCAACACGTTGCGGGCGCCCACCGGGCAGGAAATCGGCCGGCTCCTACACTCAGCAGCCAAGCCATACAGGTCGAGTTTGGGCGGAGGGTGGCGGGGGGGAGGGATGTAAGACAAACCTGTGAAGGGTCTCAAACGCGGGAGCCCACAGAAACAAAAACTGAAAATTTCCTGGGCCTTTTTTTTGCGCGTACTCTGGCGGTCCCTTTAAGGATCGCCGGTTAGGCCGCTCAGCGCCCAGTACAACTAGACGGAGCGTGTGCATTGCAAGATCTGCCCATTTGTATCTGAAGATACTTATTGAAACTTATAAAATTCTAACAGGACTAGACAGCCTAGATGCAGGAAGGATGTTCCTGATGGCGGGGCAGTCCAGAACCAGGGGGTCACAGTCTAAAGATAAGGGGTAAGCCATTTAGGATAGAGATGAGGAGGAATTTCTTCACCCAGAGAGTGGTGAACCTGTGGAATTCTCTACCACAGAAGGCAGTTGAGGCCAATTCATTAAATATATTCAAGAAGGAGTTAGATATATTTCTTAAGGCTAAAGGGATCAAGGGATATGGGGAGAAAGCAGGGACAGGGTACTGAATTTGGATGATCAGCCATGATCTCATTAAATGGCGGAGCAGGCTCGAGGGGCCGAATGGCCTACTCCTGCTCCTATCTTCTATGTTTCTAAGATCGCATTCAGGTTCCTACCATCAACGTAGGCCCCCAATTTGCACATCAAAGGAGCCTGAGGCCTGTTTCAGGTGGGTGCCTTGGATGATGCCAAAGCCAATATGGTGTGTGGCACAGTTCAGACGCAGGCAGTGCAGGGCAGATCATGGCGTGAAATTCAAAGTATTTTCTGCTGGAGAAACGGGTGGCTGTGAGCTGACTTTCTCCTCCACAGACACATATACAGATGAACAGTAGGACCTTGGGCATTCTGCTCCTGGCACACCTTGCTTTTAGGTTTGCTGGGCACCTCAAGCCAGGGTTTATTGTAGGCGCTTGATGTAAAGTCTTTAAATTCAGAATCAACATTATATTCCTTGACTTAATTTCCAACGGAAGGAAATGGACCCTGCAGAGTTGCATTGAAGCCTTATAACTATTTCTTTTAAACTATCTATCACTCTTCCAAGATAAACTACTTTCAGCTTGAAAGGCAGATGACAGCAGACTTCAAAATTCTGGAACTGCACCAAATAAAGTGGCAAAAATAGAAAATTTCTGGGCCCTCATCCCGCCCAGAAAATAAGCCTCACACTCTCCAAAATGTTTTACATCTACCATTGCTGCAATGTTTTCCTACATTAAAGGCACGATGTAAATGAAAGTTGTCGTCGTCACAAATTGTGCTTTTCTGGACTTTATTTCCCCCGCTGCGATTCACAGGATGACGTGCTGAGTGTACAACAAGCCAACGTCCCACTGCATTTGCGCTGCAACTGCTTGTTTTCACACGTCATAGGCTTATGCTCAAGGCTGTTTTTGTGCTGTCAGCATTTTTATCTGATATTCTGGTTTTCTATGTTGGCAGTGTATGATATTCTTGAGCATTTCAATGAGATGTCCTCTCTCCAGCCTCCATTGACACTACTGAAATCTTCAAATGGCTAAAAGCAACAAAATGTGTTGGATATTCAAAATGGGCCAAGAGTGTCTTTGAGCTTGTAAACCAGCTGAAGATATAAATGAATCACACAAACAGATTATAGAGGTGCAAAGATACCAGGCCATTTTCCACAAACTCCCATAAACCGAACAGTATAGATGCATTTAAGGGGAACATAGGAACTGGAGTAGGCCATTCAGCCCCTCGAGCCTGTTCCGCCATTCAATGAGATCATGGCTGATCTGCGATCTAACTCCATGGCCTAGAAATTCAGTTGGGCGCTGCAAGCTTTGCACCCAGTTGGCGCCTAAAGAGGGTTTCTGCGCCAGTATAAGAGGTTGCGCTGATATTCAGCGCTGCGGTAATGGTGGCGGTAGCCGGTAGCGCTGCGCCGACACCGATGACGTCATCGGTGTGCGCAGTGCCCCGGTACCGCCCGCTTCCGGCCCAAGCCCCATATTTAGTTGCGGCCGCCTCTTCTGCAGCGGCCGCAAACAACGTTCGTGAAACGGGGCCGTACTGCTGCGCTACTGGGGCGCTTTAAGGTGGAGGTGCGGCCGGCCACTTTTTCGGCGGCCGCCTGCCCGCACCTCCCTCCCCGGCCTCCTCCACCACCCCCCCCGCGGCATTGGTGGCTGATTCCCGTGAGCCCGGCACTTCTCCGTGGTGCCGGGCTCATTTGCTGGCAGAATCCAGAGGCGATCTCACGGCTGCAGGCAGCTCCTCCTTAAGAGAAGGAGGAGGCCTGCAGTACCCCAGCCTGCCGCACCGCATTGGGTGGCGCAGCGGCAGCTGGAGCGCTGAAATTCACTTTCAGCGCCCCAAGCGGAGGCGGGCACACCCTGGAACAGCGTCCGGTTCTGAATTGGGGCGCTAAAAGTGAATTTCTGGCGGTCGCAACGGGCTCTGCGCGCAGCGCTAACTTTTGGGTGTTAGCCTGCTGGCGGGCCTTAACTGAATTTCTAGGCCCATATCCCTTAATACCTTTGGTTAACAAAAAGGTATCAATCCCCGATTTAAAATTAACAATTGATCTAGCACCAATTGCCATTTGCGGAAGAGAGTTCCAAACGTCTACCACCCTTTGTGTGTAGAAGTGTTTCCTAATTTCACTCCTGAAAGGTCTGGATCTAATTTTTAGACTGTGCCCGCTAGTTCTAGAATCCCCAACCAGCGGAAATAGTTTCTCTCTATCGACCCTATCTGTTCCCCTTAATATCTTGAAAAGAAGCGAGCTGAGCATGTGGGGGAGAAGGGAGTAGATAGAGTTGCTGATAGATTTAGATGAGGAAGAATTCGAGGAGGCTCGAATGGAGCATAAACACCAGCATAGACTGGTTGGGCCGAATGGCCTGTTTCTGTGCTGTATATTCTATCTAATTCTATTTAATAAACCATGCAACACTGTAAGGATATGAAAAGTCAACAAAATGAGCAACCAAGAAGATAACTCCCTTCCAACAGCACATAATTCCTAGTTTGAACTGGTAATGCCCTCTGGACTGAAAATCAATCAGATAATTGTCCCTTTTTTAATCAAAACAGACTGAAGGTGATTTAGATGGGATGTAAGTGGACTAATCTATTTCTATATTTATAATTCTGCAAATAAAACAGCTTATTTCTCTCCTACCTAATCAACCCCACCCCCGCCCTCAGCTGTGTATAGTGAGCAGTGAAATGGTAGTTTGATGTAACATTCTGCTGTTCAACTAATAACTGATTAGTTAACTCATGTCATTAAAGTCTGCCTGTCAATAACCTTTAAACAACAACACCAACTTATATTTATATAGCGCCTTTAATGTAGTAAAACGTCCCAAGGCGCTTCACAGGAGTATTATCAGACAAAAAAATTGACACCGATCCACATAAGGATAAATTAGGGCAGGTGACCAAAAGCTATGTCAAAGACGTAGGTTTTAAGGAGTGTCTTAAAGGAGGAAATAGAGGTCGAGAGGCGGAGAGGTTTAGGGAGGGAATTCCAGAGCTTAGGGCCTAGGCAACAGAAGGCACGGCCACCAATGGTTGAGCGATTAAAATCGGGGATGCTCAAGAGGGCAGAATTAGAGGAGTGCAGATATCTCGGAGGGTTGTGGGGCTGGAGGAGATTACAGAGATAGGGAGGGGTAAGGCCATGGAGGGATTTGAAAACAAGGATGAGAATTTTGAAATCGAGGCGTTGATTAACCGGAAGCCAATGTAGGTCAGCGAGCACAGGGGTGATGGGCGAACGGGACTTGGTGCGAGTTAGGACATGGGCAGCCGAGTTTTGGATGACCTGCAAGACATAAAGGGAATATAGCTCACTGATTACCTTTATAATCTTAAATATAAAGGGAGCTATATTTACGTTTCCTGGCAACTCCGCTTTGCCTTGGACACAATGCAAATCATTTTTATTGGTTACTGTATTGGCAGATCTCCCCATGGCATTGCTCATGAGTAGTGTGGACTCGAGAGCATGGATGTGATGGTTAGCTGCTTAGGTGAAACTATATTTAACCCTACCTGTCATATCAAGACCATTGTTCACATCATCCCTGTGAGGAAGTGGTTTAAATTTTTGAATCCTGGTGTATATACAGGAAACTTTCGATTAACCGGCCCCTAAATAACCGGAACACTCTATCCACCGGCAAAATTCAGGAGTCGGTTCAGGTAACTTTTTTTGCTTTTAGTTACTTTTTTTACTCCATTTGTTGCTGTGCAAGGGTGTAGCTGAAGCTGTTGCTAAGCTACAGAGATGCTTGCAACTTGTGCCGATTGTTTTGAAGCTAGCAACAGGGTTTGTTGCTTTATACGGAGCTCTGAGCTCCGTATCTTTTACTATAGCGTTCGGTTATCCGGAATTGTTGATGAACCGGCACCACGTCGGTCCCGTCCGTGCCGGATACCAGAAAGTTTCCTGTAGCTGCTTGTAACTTTCTGATTCCAGAGCCCCGATTTTAACTGAAACTGCCCATTGAAGTCAATGGCGTGCCAAATCAGGCAGAGTATAAAACTGGTGCCCGATCTGAACCTGCCCCGTTTCCCGCAGGAGGATTAGGTTAAAATATGGGCTCAGGTCTGTTAGATCCATGATTCTTTAAATAGGATGTTTCTCCAAGAACTACACGGATGCTGTAACTTAACAATCAACAGGTGTCTACTGGAGTAGAGTAGTCTCAAGACTGAAGTACAGAAGCCTGCTCCGGCTTTATATACAGGTGTGGTCACTGCTGGTACTACAGTATACAGGAGCTGTAAAACAGTTCTCTCTTAAAGGTACATACACAACAATTCCTCCCCTTTTAGATTAACAGTACCCATAACATTCAAATAACAATTAACACTTTAACATGCACATTAAACAGAAATAGTCCATTTATAAATTCAGTCTTTGGGGCGGCTTCCTGATCCTTTCTGGATAGCGCCTTTCCTGCGTGTCTTGCTCTTGGTGCGGAGGCGATTCTGGCTCCCTGTCGTCGGTTGGTTCATCAGCTTCCGATGCTACTGTTTCTGGGGTAGATGCTACTGGTATGTCGGGTTCATCACCAGGTACGCGAGACCTGGGGTGGACTCTTTCCTGTGACTCTAGGATCTGGTCGACATGGCATCTCACAATGTTCTCCCCAACATCCACGGTGTACATTAGTGGCCCCTGCCATGTGCATATCATTCCTGGTTGCCATTTCTCTGTTCGGTAGTCGTGAGCCAAGACTGGTTGCCCTACATTGAAGCTCCTTGTCGGCTTCTCATTGATGTGCTGGAATTGCTTATTCTCAACATCTCTTCGTATATTTGGTTTGAGCAAATCCAGACGAGATCTCAACCTTCGGTTAAAGAACATCATGGCCGGGGTCTGGTTGGTGACTGTATGTGTCGCATTTCTGTAGGCTAACAGGAAATTGTCCACCTTATGCTGCAGTGGAATGTCGTCATCGCACATGGCCCTTACTGCTTTTATAAAGGTTTGTACAAACCTCTCAGCCAATCCATTGGTGGCTGGATGATACGGAGCAGAGGTGTAATGCCTTACCCCATTCCTTTTCATAAATCTTGGAAACTCTTCGGACACAAACTGTGGTCCGTTATCAGAGCAAATCTGCTCTGGCAAGCCGCTCCTGGCAAAGATGGTCCGTAGGACTACAATAGCTTTCTCCGTGGTGGTGGGGGACATTTTGATCACCTCAAGCCATTTCGAGTGCGCATCCACAGCTATTAAAAACATTGAGTCCATGGATGGACCAGCAAAGTCAATATGCACCCGTTGCCATGGAGATGAGGGCCACTCCCAAGGGTATAGAGGGGCATGTGGTGGTGCATTTTGGACCTTCTGGCATCCTAAGCGGCTCTTAGTTAGGTCCTCGATTTGTTGATCAATCCCCGGCCACCACACATAAGCCCTAGCAAGGCTTTTCATTTTCACCCCTCCCAGATGACCTTCGTGAAGCTCATTTAGCACTCTCTCCCTTAACTTGTGTGGATCCCGAGTGGTAATTCCACCCATCACTGTCCCCTGGCATACTGACAGCTGTTCTCTTCTGGATGAGAATGCTGGCAACAGTGGGTCGCCATGTGTTGGCCATCCCCTCACCGTCAAATCATATAATCGAGACAGTGTCAGATCATTGTGGGTCTCCTTCTCTATGTCCACGTTAGTTACTGGCAATCGTTCAATTATTGACGAATAAAATATCTCGATAGGGTCCACTGCTGGTGCTTCCTCCACAGGAGGCAGTGGCAAGTGTGATAGTCCATCAGCATTTCCGTGCTGTTTCGTGCCTTTACATTCTATTTCATATTGGTTCGCCCCTAGAAAAAGGGACCATCTTTGTAACCGTTGTGCAGTCACACAGAATCACAGAATCACAGAAACCCCACAGTGCAGATAGAGGCCATTTCGGCCCATCGAGCCTGCACCGACGCATATCCCACCCGATCCCCGTAACCCCTACACCAACACATACCCCACCCTATCCCCGTAACCCCACGTATTTAATCCCCCTAGCACTAACGGTCAATTTATCATAGCCAATCAACCTAACCCGCACATCTTTGGACTGTGGGAGGAAACCGGGGCACCCGGAGGAAACCCACGCAAACACGGGGAGAATGTGGAAACTTCACACAGACAGTCGCCCGAGGCCGGATTTGAACCCGGGTCCCTGGCGCTGTGAGGCGCCCTGGTCAATACCAGAACGCCCTTCTTTGGATTAAAGATGGAGACAAGTGGTTGGTGGTCAGTCAGCAAGGTGAACTTCTGTCCATGCAGATAGTGGTTGAATTTTTTTACTCCCCATACTAGGCTGAGGGCCTCCCTGTCAATCTGGGCATAGTTGCGTTCGGCTGAGGTTAGTGACCGAGATGCAAAGGCTACTGGCCTCTCCAACCCGTCCGGTAATTTGTGCGACAACACCGCTCCAATACCATAGGGTGATGCATCACATGCCAACCGGATTGGTAGTGCTGGGTTGAAATGGGCCGACACCTCTTATGATGTGATCAAATCTTTGCACTTCTGGAAAGCTCGTTTACATTCGTCATTCCACTTCCATAGTACCCCCGTTTGCAGTAGAGTATTCAGTGGGTGTACTACTGTAGACAAATTTGGTAAGAACTTATGGTAGTAGTTCACCAATCCGAGGAACGACCTCAGTTGTGACACATTTTCCGGTGCTGGAGCCTTGACTACTGCCTCAATCTTTTCAGGGGACTTATGTAACCCCTCTTCATCAATAATGTGGCCACAATACGAGATCTGCTTCTGGAAAAACTCGCACTTGTGGCGATTAGCTCGTAGCCCATATTCCTTTAATCTAGCGAGCACCTTCTCCAGGTTGGCGAGGTGCTCACTGTCATTTTCGCCCGTGACCAGGATGTCGTCCAAATAACACTGGGTCCCTGGAATTCCTTGCAGGACTTGATCCATTGCCCTTTGCCAAATAGCCAGAGCCGATGCTACCCCGAAAACTAATCGGTTGTATTGATAGAGACCTTTATGAGTGTTGATTGTGAGGTATTGTTTCGAGGCTTCTTCTACCTCCATTTGCAAATACGCCTGGGCCAGATCAATTTTGGTGAAGCGTTTACCCCCAGATAGCGAGGCGAAAATATCCTCAATCCGTGGAAGCGGATATTGTACCGTGTGAAGGACTGGGTTCACTGTCACCTTGAAATCCCCACAGATGCGGACCTTCTTTGGTTCCCCAGGCGTATTACTCAACGACCTCTTCATTACAGGGACGATGGGTGTAGCCCACTTGCTCCAGTCTACTTTGGACAGTACTCCTGAACGTTCCAACCCTTCCAGCTCTGCTTCAACGGCTGGTCGGATCGCATAAGGCACCGGTCTGGCCTTAAAAAACTTTGAACTTGCATTTTCCTCTATTTTAAGCGTTGCTGTTATGCCTTTTAGTGTTCCGAGTCCCTCCTGGAACACTTCTTGTGCATCAGTTAGCATTTTTGACAGTCGTCCAGGTGTGGCGTCGTCATCCTTTTTGGCCGCAACCTTCAGTGCCTGTATGGAATGCCAATCTAGTTGTATCTTCCGGATCCATTCACGTCCTAGTAGTGGCGGTCCTCCATCTGGCAATACATATAGGTCCATTTTAGGTATTTCCTGGCCTTTGTATATCACTTTCACCCTTATTCTTCCTTTGGGGTAGACATTTTGCCCCGTGTACGTCTTCAAGACAATCTCTGTAGCTTCCAAGGGTATATGTGGAAATAGCCGCTTGTAGTTCCTTTGGTTTATGACTGTTTGGGCTGATCCAGTGTCCAATTCCATTTTCACTTGGACTCCGTCTATCTTGAGTGTGACCCAGATAGTCTGGTGATCCTCCATTTTGGTTACCTTATGTAGTTTCAGACAACCCAGCTCCTTGCTTCCGGAGTCTGTATCACTTCCCTGTTCGTCTGAACTACTGTCCATCACCTTATGTACCTTTTTGTACTTCTCCTGTGGAGATTTCCTGCTGTTGGTTTTCTTCCTTGACCTGCAGACTCTTGCTATGTGTCCTGTCTTTCCACACTGTCTGCACACTTGGTCCTTGAACCAACAATCCTTCTGATCGTGTGTCGTTCTGCCGCAGCGATAACACTTCCCTGCTCCATATGACATTTCATTGGTGCCGTATTCTTGCGGTCTCCGTTGTATCTCTGCAGTGCCCTGTGCGGCTGCTTCGTGTGATACTGCCATGCTGAAAGCCTTGTCCAGCGTAAGATCCTTTTCTGATAGAAGCCGTTTCTGGGTTCCTTCACTTTGAAGCTCACACACAAACTTGTCCCTTAACATATCTGATAGACCCGCTCCAAACTGGCAGTGTTTCGATAACTTGCGCAGTTCCGTTAAGTACTCAGCATTACTTTCGTCTTTATGCTGGTTCCTTTTGTGGAACTTAAATCTTTCTGCTATCAGCAGCGGTGTGGGACTTAAGTGGTCCTGTAGGATTTCTACTATGCTTTCGAAATTCTTATCCACTGGCTTCTCTGGGGTTCTCAGGTTTCGCAGTAAGCCATAAGTTTTTGCACCCATGGAATTTAACAAAACCAGTGCTTTCCTAGCATCTGGCACTTCATTCGCCCTGCAGTACACCTCAATGCGTTCCACATATGTCGCCCAATCTTCGACTTCATTGTCGAACGCTGTGATACTGCCACTCTTCACAATCCCTGGGTGTATTTTAACTGTCTAAATGGCGTCTCCCGCGCTCTCCCTTCTTTTCCGCTGGAACAAAATGGCGTCTCCCGCGCTCTCCCTTCTTCTCCGCTGGAACAAAATGGCGTCTCCCGCGCTCTCCCTTCTGCTCCCCGTGGACGCGGTTCAGCCCTTGAGCCCTGGCTGTGCTCTGCGCGTTCTCCTGTGCGCCTTTCCCGTTGCCGTCGCTCGGTCCTGAACCCGGCTGCTGCTTTACCCTCTCTCTCTCTCTCTGCTCGTTTGTCCTCGACGCCGCTCGGTCGTTTAACCCCCGGCCGCGCCCTGTGCGCTTCACCCTCTCTCTTACCCCGTTGATGCTGCTCGGCTTTTCTACGCCATTGGTCGGCTCCCGCTGTCCGGGAAGGGTGTGCGCTGCACCTGTTGCCAGTCTGTTGCTGGATCGTCGTGGCTGGGGAATCAAGCCCGGCTCTCAACAGCCACTCCTGCAATGTTGACTTGCTGCCGGATGACTGGGTGGTTGCTTGTGGTCGACGCCCGTGCTTCTGGCCTCGACTGTCTTCCACCGTCCTCCCGGAGCGACTCCTCGACGGGAAATGCAGAGTTGCAGGCAGATTCGAATCAACCTCGTCGCCACTGTTAGATCCGTGATTCTTTAAATAGGATGTTTCCCCAAGAACTACACGGAGACTGTAACTTAACAATCAACAGGTGTTTACTAGAGTAGAGTAGTCTCAAGACTGAAGTACAGAAGCCTGCTCCGGCTTTATATACAGGTGTGGTCACTGCTGGTACTACAGTATACAGGAGCTGTAAAACAGTTCTCTCTTAAAGGTACATACACAACAAGGTCTAGGAGAGATGCCGAGTTGTCAGGGTTGGAAAAATAGCTCCTGCTGCTCCTGGCTACATATTAAGGTAAGTAAAATACTTAGCTTTTTAGTGACAGGCTCCAGTGGTTCCTTTAGGCCACATGTAGTACAAGTATTCCTGAGCGGTGCAGGCCCAATCCCTTCTCCGCTCAGGGCAAATGGATTTCAGCTGTTAGGGCCCTTATTAGCATATCCAAGGGGCCTACCGTCTGTTTTAGGCTCAGGGACACCGCTACAGTGCCTGAACCAATAAAGCGTCGGGTGTGTTTCCGACACTGTTCGGCCACTGGAGGTTGGCCTCCTAAATTGGACTTCTGTGTCTCCTGTTTTACGCCTGGAAAATGGGTGCATCGAGATCCAAGTTCACCCCTCGTTGAATTTTCAACTTGGTCTGAAATTTCTCTGGCCCCCTTCATCCGTGAAGTTACCCTCAGCAGCTGGTCCGACTTGGGTTCATGCTCCTGAAAATGAAACCTCAGCCTGGGTCCATTAATCCAGCTCCCTTGTTGGAGCACTGTCGTGTGTTCAAATGGTGGATACTCTTACCCATACTCCCTCGCACTGATGAAACCACTTGGGTCAAATCACTGCATAAAGCACAGCTCCCCCCCCTGCTCCCCCCCCCCCTAAAGAAATCTCAGCAGCCAGGCCTGGATTGGCCCAAGGAAAATTGCGAGTATTGGTTCAGACCACTGCAGGAATTCCCCTGTGGAAGTTACCTCTCCTATCAGTTAATAACAGCAAGCAATTATAATTTCTGCCAGTCAGCAGCTAGTACCAAATGCAATCATCTCATTCTGTGAGAGACGTGAATAGAACACAAACTGATGGGAAAGGTTATCTGATACAGCAGACAGCCCAGATTAATGAATAGATTGTTAATGCAGCATACACAGGAACATAGGAACACACATTAGAATGTGAGGACAAAGGTTTCTTTTAAAGTGAGAAACTAATGCTGACTGTACAGGACGCCACCAAGGTTGAAAAGAAAGGAGAATAAAATAAAGGCATGAAGGAACTTGCATTTGTACAGCACCCTTCACGAGCTCAGGATGTCCCAAAGCGCTTTACAGCCAATGAAGTGCTTTTAGAAATGTAGTCACTGTTGTAATATAGGAAAGGCGGCAGCCAATCTGCACACAGCAAGCTCCCACAAATAGCAAAGTGATAGTGACCACATGCTTTTTTTGGTGATATTGATTGAGGGATTACTATTGGCCTCAACACCGTGGAGAGCTCTCCTGCTGTTCTTCGAAGTAGTGCCGTGCGCTCTTTTACGTCCACCTGAGAGGGCAGACAGGGCATCAGTTTAACGTCTAAGTGAAAGGCAGCACCCTCCAACAGTGCAGCACTCCCTCAGTACTGCACTGGAGTGTCAGTCTGGATCTTTGTGCTCACAACAACAACTTGTATTTATAGAGTGCCTTTAATGTAGTAAAATGTCCCACAGGAACGTTATCAAACAAAATTTGACACTGAGCCACATATAGAGATATTAGGGCAGATGACCAAACCTTAGTCAAAGAGGTAGGTTTTATGGAGCGTCTTAAAGGAGGAAAGAGAGGTGGAGAGGTTTAGGAAGGGAATTCCAGAACTTAGGGCCTTGGCAGCTGAAGGCACGGCCACCAATGGTGGAGCAATTAAAATCGGGGATGCTCAAGAGACCGGAATTAGAGGAGCACAGAGATCTCGGGGGTTGTGGGGCTGGAGGAGGTAACAGAAATAGGGAGGGATTTGAAAAAAAGGATGAGAATTTTGAAATCGAGGCGTTGCTTAACCGGGAGCCAATGTAGGTCAGCGAGCACAGGGGTGATGGGTGAACGGGACTTGGTGCGAGTTAGGACATGGGCAGCAGAATTTTGGATGATCTCAAGTTTACGTAGGGTGGAATGTGGGAGGCCAGCCAGGAGTGCATTGGAATAGTCAAGTCTGGAGGTAACAAAGGCATGGATGAGGGTTTCAGCAGCAGATGAGCTGAGGCAGGGGCGGAGTCAGGTGATGTTACGGAGGTGGAAGTAGACGGTCTTCATGATGGCGTGGATATGTGGTCAGAAGCTCATATCGGGGTAAACTATGAGACCAAGGTTGCAAACAGTCTGGTTCAGCCTCAGACAGTTGCCAGGGAGAGGGATGGAGTCGGTAGCTGGGGAACGGAGATTGTGGCGGGGATCAAAGACAATGGTTTCGCTCTTCCCAGTATTTAGTTGGAGGAAATTTCTGCTCATCCAGTACTGGATGTCAGACAAGCAGTCTGATAATTTAGAGTCTGTGAAGGGGTCGCGAGAAGTGGTGGTGAGGTAGAGCTGGGTGTCGTCAGTGTACATGTGGAAACTGACGGATGATGTCGCCGAGGGTCTGCATGTCTCTGGAGTGGGGCTTGAACCCGTGACCTTGATTAAATCAGGAAGTTACATTAGTTAATGCTAAATGTGGGTTTTAAAATCCTCCAAATTCCGGGTAGAAGGGAAGGACTAAGAGAGTGCTAACAAAGGTCAGGAGTTCTTGGTAATCTCATCAGACACAATATCAGTTAACTTGGGGAACACTACTAATTATATTGGCACCCTATTGTTAGTTATTCATTTTTGATGAGCACAGTGTTGCTTGTCTTAGTTTGTTGGAATCATTTTTCTGGGGCTTTCGTGAAGTTACATTGGACGAGCGGGAGAAACTCTGTGAAAATTCACCTCCTTACTGTGTCGTATATATAAACTATTTTCAGTGACAATATCCAGTCCTTTTACAAGCCTATTAAAATCTGAGGAACAGCCCAGTGCAAATATCCTCAGTCTGTAGTGGAACACAGTTATGAATTAAAGAGCCTTTTTCAACTGGTCGTATGAGCCAGCCTGATTTCCTGGAACAACCAGATAATAGCAGTTTGCATTGTTGGTCCACCAGAACCACAACAGTAATATTTGATATTGGAATGTGGGCAACACTGGCAAGATGGCATTTATTGCCCTGAGGGCTTTAGGAGTCGGCCATGTAGAGTGGGACTGGAGTTCACCTGGAGCAGGTAGGAGTAGCAGATTTCCTTCCCTGAAGGACATAATGAGGCAAAAATTGCGGTCAGAGGCGTGCCTCTCAGGCCTCTCAGCATCTACCCTGTCAAGCCCTCTAAAAATGTTATACGTTTCAATGATACCACCTCTCATTCTTCTAAACTCCTGAGAATATAAGCCCATCCTACCCAATCTCTCCTCATAGGACAATCCTCTCACACCCAGGAATCAATCTAGTGAACCTCTGTTGCATCCCTTCTAAGGCAAGTATATCCTTCGTTAGGTACACAGTACTCCAGTACTGCAAAGCCCTATATATTTGCAGCAAGACTTCCTTACTCTTATACTCCAACCCCCTTGCAATAAAGGCTAACATACCATTTGCCTTCCTATTTGCTTGCTGTACCTGCATGTTAACTTTCTGTGATTTGTCTACAAGGACACTTAAATCCTCCTGAATCCCAAAATATACTAGTCTCTCACCCTTTAAAAAATATTCTGCTTTTCTATTCTTCCTACCAAAGTGGATAATTTCACATTTCCCCACATTATACTCCATCTGCCACCTTCTTGCCCAATCACTTAACCTGTCTATATCCCTTTTCAGGCTCTTTGTGTCCCCCTCACAGCTTACTTTCCTACCTAGCTTTGTATTGTCAGAAAACTTGAATATATTACACTTGATCCCCTCATCTAAGTCATTGATATAGTTTGTAAATAGCTGAGGCCCAAGCACTGATCCCTGCGGTAACCCACTAGTTCCAACCTGCCAACCCAAAAATGACCTGTTTATTCATATGCTCTGTTTTCTGTCCATTAACCAATCCTCAATCCATGCTAATATACTACCCCAATCCCATGAGCCCTAATCTTATGTAACAACCTCTTATGTGGCACCTTATCGAATGCCTTTTGAAAATCCAAATACGCTACATCCACTGGTTCCCCGTTATCCACCCTGCTAGTTACACCCTCAAAAAACTCTAATAGATTTGTCAAACTCGATTTCCCTTTAAAAAAAAGTGTCGACACTGTCTAATCATATTTGCGCAAAAGTTGCGGTCAGATTCAAAGGGGTTTGTTTGCTGTTGTTACCCACCGCAAATTCCGGGCCATTATGATTTTCTAAGTGCCCTGTTATCATGTCCCTAATAATAGAGTCTTGCATTTTCTCTACTACTGATGTCTGGCTAACTGGCCTATAGTTCCCTGTTTTCTCTCTCTCTCCTTTTTTGAATAGCGGGGTTACATTTGCCACCTTCCAATCCGCAGGGACCATTCTAGAATATAAAGAATTCTGTAAGATCAAACCCAATGCATCCACTATCTCTGCAGCCACCTCTTTTAGAACCCTAGGATGTAGGCCGTCAGGTTCAGGGGCTTTCAGTCTCGATTTACCAGATTTATTTAAATTCAACTTCGTATCTTGTTCCCGTTGGAACACTAGTATCATAACCACTAGGCGATATCATTCTGCAGCAATGTGAACTTTTACAATGATTCTCTTTTTAGCCTTTCCCTTTTTTTTTGGAGTGAATCTTGGTCCTTATCAGAATGAGGGATGTCAGCGCTAGCGAATGGAAACATTTTTAACCTTAGCTGGTCAGTGTTAGCATTAACACTACCGAGTCAGTCACTGCATGGGGTATGGCTGCCTCCATCTTAGACTACTTCCCAATGCCTGTGTGATATTTCCATTCCCATCACACAAGTCATCCTTGTGGCTTTTTAGAGAGAATTTGCCAATTCAGAGTGCCGACGTAAGTTCAGTTGGAGGTAAGCGTTGCTCTGATCACTAATGTGTCGCAATGACTTAAATGTGTCTGTAAAGAGCTCCAACATTCGGTATTTCAAATGTAATCATCAGTACAGTCACTTCAATTTTGCTAGACGCTGCAGAAATAAACTCTTTGCAAACAGCGAACAAATGAATTCTTCTCAATTCATTCTACTTTGGACTTTCATCCTGAGCTGGGTTGGGTAGAGAAGGAAGGATAGTGTTGCAATCCACTGCATTGTTCGGTTCTCTCTCCCAGATGTCCATGTGTACGTGTATGTTGTTGACAAAAAATAAGTTAGAGCATCGGAAAGTGAAAAATAATACCTTACCTTGAAAATATAACTTCAGAGTGCAAGGTATGTATGTGTGATATGTGACTAAGCTATATATTTGTGATATTATGGGTGCAGTTGCGTAGTGGTTATGGTACGAGACTAGCTCAAATCCCAACATGGCAAGTTGTAAAGTTGAATTCAACAAATTTGGTAAAATATGGGCTAGCAACAAAAAATAAACATGAAAGATTCCAGAATGTCAACTGGTTCACTAATGTCCTTCAGGGAAGGGAGCCTTCCACCTCTACCTGATCTAGCCTACATGTCTAGCCTTATACTCTGTCCTAAGGTCAGGAGTGGGGCTGTCTGCTGATGATTCCATGACTCTTCAAAAATGAAACAGCCCATGCCAGACTACAGCAGGACCTAGATAACATCTTGGCTCGGGCTAACAAATGCCAGGTCATATTTGTGCCAGGTAATGACCATCTCAAACAAGAGAAATCACAGCCATCTTCCCTTGACCTTCAATGGCTCCACCATTGCTGAGCTCCCCACCATCAATGTCTTGGCGGGGTGGGGGTGAGGGGTGGGCAGTCACCATTAACCAGAAGCTTACCTAGACCAACCTTATCAGAACTGTGGCTACAAGAGCAGGGCAGAGACTGAGTGATTCATCTCCAGAAAGCTATCTACCATCAGCAAAGCTTAGGTCAGGAATGTGATGGAATACCTACCACTTGCCTGGGTGGGTGCAGTTCAACAATGCTCAAGAAGCTCATCACCATCCAGAACAGAGCTGTTCACTTGATCGGTGCCCCTGTCGCCGGGGTCAATATCCACCCCTTCCATCTCCAGTGTACACTAGCTGCAGTATGATCTACAGGATGCACATCCGCAACTTACCAAGGTTACTTCGACAGTACCTCCCTTTGCCTGGAACCTCTACCATCAAGAAAAACAAGAGCAGCAATGTCGTGGGAACACCACCACCTCCAAGTGCCCTACCAAAGTCACACGTTGTCGCCATTCCTCCTTTAATATCCTGAAAGTGTCAATCTAACACTATTGTGAGAGCATCATCACCACATGGACTGCAGTGATTCAAGAAGAAGGCCCATCACCACCTTTTATGGGCAACTAGCGATGGGGAATAAATGTGGCCTTGCCAGCACTGTCCACATCCCAAAAACAAATGAAAACCCCCACTAAGGCATGCATGTGTAAGACGTAGCTGAACACGTATTAAAACTCAGTTCCATAAGAAAGTACACATTCAACATTGGTGTGCATCAAAAATTAAGTTTTTATTGCACAATTATCGGTGGAACGTCCCACAAACAGTAAATAAAGAAAAATCCGTTTTAAACCATTTGCAATCAAACAGCGATCAATATCAGACTGACTGATGTAAGAGAGTTGTGGGACGGAGCAATGGTTTTAATTCCTAAAAAGGTCGGATGATGTAGGGCCACTAAATTATGGTACAAAATAGTCTTTCAATTTTGAAGGTTACGACAGAGCCCTTCTCTCTCTCCTTTCCCCTCCCTCAGCGAGGGAGGCACAAATGCACAGAGGGAAACCTTGCATGTCCCAGGAGATACTTTCCCAATCCGGGAGCCTGAGCATTATGTGCCAAGTGAATATTCACCCTCTCCAAAAATAAAAAATAAATGTTTATTTTAAGTAAATTTATCAAATGTTTCTCTAGTGCAGTCATTCTTTATTATAAAAAATGTTAAAATGAGATTTCTGTGTCAGCGGTGTTGCTTGATAACTAAATCTTGGAGTGGAGGGACTATACATAAATAATACATTACTATTTTACATGATTTAAAGAGGATAGTTCTTGGGGATAATTTTCTGTGGAAAAAAAATTAGAAAAATATTTATTACTTTTTTTTAAAAAGAAAAACTTTAATATGTTTTCCCGGGGGGAGATCTGCCATTTTGAGTCTCTAGGCTGTGGGTGGAACTTGGTCAACTTGAAGTATGAGAGCTTGCAGTGGTTAGTTTGAGCATTTGCTATTGTTACTTTGAGAACATGCAATGGTTTGTAAGAATGTTTCCAAAGGTAAGCTTTTGAGTGTTTGCAATGGTTAATTTAAGCATTTGCTATAATTCATTTAAGAACTTGCAGTGGTTAGTTTGAGCATTTGCTATTTTTAACTTGCAGTAATTAGATTAAGTGGTTGTAATGGCTAGTTTGAGAATTCGTAATGGGTAGTTTGTCAGCTTACAATGGCTAGTTTCAGAGCGTGCAATAGTTAGGTTGAGAGCCCATAATGGTTAGCGTGAGAGCTTGCAATGATTAGGTTGAAAACTGATGAAAATCTGATGACTGCAAAACACTGAATGAGGCACTAGATTCACAGAATTCGTGATTCAGAAACCGTTGCATTCACACACCTGTGCTTAATAAGAAGTGCATTGCTGTTGGGAGTGCAATATAAACTGGCCAGCTATGGTCGTATTGATGCAGCACCTGGAGCCAACACGTGAAACAAGGCACGGTACACATGGTGTATATGGTAGCATTTAGATGTGTATTATATGTGGCACAAAAGGGCATTACCCTGCATGTCTAATAGACATACGCTCCTCGTAGGGAACATGTATGCCATTTTATTTAAATAATTTCTCACTTCCCAGCATTTAAAAAAAATTCTCCCCCTTATCATGTTTTCTTGCACCACTGCGCACTCAATTAGGCTTCCAATAGTGATTGTAATTTGGCCACAAGAAGGTGGGAGAGATGATTCGTCCACTGATTCTCCATCTTCCTGTGAGGAAGCACTTTCTCTTCATTGATTGATACAACCAAGATTGAGAACTTGGCATGTTGGGGAACGACAGGCACAAACCCTAACCCTACCACTCCATTGGATAACGCGTTGAAGTGCCAACAACCACCTCCAGAGATCTGCCATCTACTTGGCTACATTATCCATCCATGGTAGACAAGTGAATATCAGCTCCTCACTCACCAATTAGCCTGGCTCGCTCACACTGAGAAATAGTTATACCTGTATGAATATTGGACTGTTCACCTGCTGTGCACTGTAGGTGATATAAAGTGGGTTCATATCATCCTTGCAGACCTGAGATTCAACTGGAGAATCATTATAATATTCAATTATGTCAATTCTATCATTTCTATTGCTTTCCTTTGTGACAGTAATGCCAAAAGGAACAACACGGTTATTACTGCAGTTGATACCACCGTTGTGGTATTTTTCATTCTGTCTGTGCCCTCAGTTAAGCTGGTGCATGCCCTTGCATTGTGTGACTAAGTACACTCAATACATCTTGTCCGACCAGCAACTGGATGCTTCAGTTGTGAGTGAGACCTTGTGCCTCTAGAACTCACGGAGATAAATTCAGATGAGGGAGGCAATTTGATGCATGCAGCTTAACCGTCCACAGAAACCTGCGATCTGCCCACCATGAACTTGACTGTAACACTTAGAATTGGTGCTGGAATCTCTCATCACATTCCAAAAGAATTTGTTCTAAGTTGTAGCTTCTTTAGACATGTACTGTATTCAACCAGAAGATGGAATGATTTGAACACTATAGATATTTTTTAACATGTTAGACAACCATCTGGTTACCTGGCGATTTTTTATTCGGCATCTGATAGTCTACCTTCATCAGAGGAAAATATTCTGCAAAACTCTCTCTTCTGCAATCTTTAAAATGGACCTTGCTTGTGCTTTTGGCAGAGGATCGGATGGTGAATAAAAACAAATCAAACTGTTCGCTGGAGTTAATAATCTTAGTAGAACTTAAGGGTTAAGCCAGCACACCCGTGGACTGCCATCTCATTCCAAGACCAAAGCTGGCCCTGGAGCAGAGGGCGTGGGATCAAGACTTGAGTTCTGATATATGCAGCTGAAGAAAATTAATTGATAAACCTTATGGCTCGGCATTAGAAGTGACGTTGAGAAGAGTTGACTTCTGTTTTAAAAACAGACTATCGGAGCTCTGCTTTGCCCCTTTAGAAATTTACAGACAGCTCACTTGAAAAGCCAAAACTATCTAGGCCAAACCTACAGGGAGGCGCGTGATGGGGGGGGGGGGGGGGGCAAACCACATACACAAGAGAAGGAGGGAAGAGAGCCCGAAGCCTCGATGATTTTACATCCAAGTTTCTTCACAGGCTGAAACACCCTCATTACAAACTGACGAGATGTGCGTGCATTGTATCCATGCACCGAAAAGACATGTCTGAATCATCTCTGGTCACAAGATGCAATAGTCAGGGCCATTGGTTTGTAGTGCCCGAACGAATTAATCCCGCTTTTATTACACAGGGATTTGACCACTTTTTTTTGGGGGGGTGGGGGGGGGGAAACACATTCCTATCATTTGTAATTAGGGTCGGGGGTCTCGTTCCACAGTAACCGGCTCCGTTTCTGTGAAAAGTGCCAACCAGTGACCTTGACAATAAGAAAGCCTTTCAGTATCAAATAACCACCCCCTTGGGGGTAATAGTTACCTCACGTCAGCAGTCACCCTTTTGTACAATAGTGCATATATATATGTTTTTTGTTTTGTTTTTTTTTTGTCGTTCAAAATCGTTTTTTTTTATTATAACAACAAGACTGAAAAGTTCCGCATGAGGCAACTGTTAAAATTTAACATCAGAAAATACACACAAACACACTATGTAGCAAAGAATTAGAGGTCACCAAACTTTGGTTAGAACTTGAAGCCAGAACCTGTCTGACCAATGCAAGCTTCAGGAGGTAGACACACATGTAGCTGGAACATTAGGTATTATTGGGGTTTCTCTCTTTCTCTCTTAATTTTTATTTACCTAAAATAAAGTTAGACCCATTTACATTTACACTTAGACAATATATATATATATATACACATGTATGTATACTATATATATGTATACTATATACACACACACATATATGTATACTAAATATATGTATATATACATACATATATGCATATATATAATGCATATATATGGATTGTAAATCAACCGAATCAAGGAAACGTAGATGCCAAGCTTTCTCGGTGATACCCAGCCTTGTGGGTTCTTAGTGTAATGTCGCTTTAAATAGAGTAATTACATTAAAAAATATATTTAATAACGTTAATCATTAATCTAATGGGCACTAGGAACAAAAAATTGGAATTGAAGCACTTCAGCACGATGGGCCGAATGGCCTCCTTCTGTGCTGTATCGTTCTATGATTCTACTTCGAGCTAACTGCAAGAAAGGGTGAGCGTGCACTTGGCCGCAAACTCTTCAAATCAATCAGGGATCGCTGTCTCAACCACAAATGTAGCTTTTCTTTTTGTTGTTTTTTTTGTGCGATATTTAAACCATTCACGTCTCGTTTTAGCGGGTGACAGAAATCGGGGTTTTTTTTCTCTCGTTTTTTTTTTGCTATCGTCAATGTCTTCGTATTCTGCCTCCATGCATTTCACAGGAATCGAGTAAAAACACCATGATCTGTGCATAACCAGACAATCAGAGGGCTTTAAAAAAAAATGCACAGACATTCAATTGCTCAGACATGTCACACCCTGGATCACAACAAAGTCCTTGCAATATCTGATTTTTTTTTTCATATTTTGGCAAATCTTTGATTATAAATATTGGAATCAGTAAAAAAGGTAGCTTTAAATCGAACTATTTACAGCCTTGTACAGACATGCAGTTGTTATACCAGGGTGTAGGATTTTGCGTAAGGGTTGTTCCCTTGTTTCAAGTGACCGCGATTGTCCAGCAGAGATTCCTGGGAGCTGCTCAATTTGGGAGCTTTGCCACGGTCTGCTCCCTCCCTCTGAGGTAATGTCGACGCGGTGGTTGATTGCCATTGCTGTGTGTCCCTGGTAGCTGCTTCCACTGGGATGGGCTCCATGACTTGTGTGCGTTTCATGGTGCCCCTTCTCTGTGGCTCCAGACAGGCGTGCCCTTGACCAAGGTCTCTGCTCGGACCTGCCACCCCTCTGTGAATTAGGAAGTCTACCCTTAGGTATGGCGGAAGATGCATAAGGTCACCTGTGTAGACAATCAAAATTGAATCATTGCTGTACATACAAGACTGTTATATAATCCTAGAATTTTACAGCAGAGAAGGAGGCCATTCGGCAATCCAATTAGTCCCACTCCCCTGCTCCTTCCTCATTACCCTGCAATTTTCTCCCCTTCAAGTATCTATCCAACTCCCTTTGAAAGTTACTATTGAATCTGCTTCCACCGCCCTTTCAGGCAGTGCAAACCAGATTGTACTCACTGTGTAAAATAATTTCTCCTCGTCTCGTCTCTTGCTCTTTTGTCAATGACCTTGAGACTGTGTCCCCTGGTTACCGACCCTTCTGCCAGTGGAACCGGTTTCTTCTTATTTACTCCATCAAAAACCCTTCGTGATTTTGAACACCTCTATTAAATCTTTCATTAACCTTCTCTGCTCTAAGGAGAACAATCCCAGCTTCTCTGGCCTCTCCACGTAAGTGAAGTTTTTCATTCCTGGAACCATTCTAGTAAATCTTCTCTGCACCCTCTCCAAGTCCCTGACATCCTTCCTAAAATGTGGTGACCAGAGTTGGCAATACTCCATCTAATCTGAGGCCTAACCAGTGCTTTATAAAAGTGAGTAGTGTCTTAGACTGTATAGAACATTAGGAAAAAGATTCAATTAATTGGCCCTATAGTTAAAATGGAAACAGTTTCTGATTTTTTTTAATGTGCTGATTAAACTGGAACAGCCAATAGACACTAATACTTGCATTTACATAGTAATACCACTGAACCTAATATCTACCCACTCCAACACCAGTGCACTGTGGCTGCAGTATGCGCCATCGACAGGAGCAACTCACCAAGCTAACATCAACAGCACCGCCCAACCCTCTGATCTCTACCATTGAGAAGGACAAGAGCAGCAACATCACGGGAACTCCGTCACCTCCAGGTTCCCCTCCAAGTAACACACCTTCCTGACTTGGACTTGTACCACTATTCCTTCATTGACGCTGGGTCAAAATCTTGTAATTCCTTGCCTAACACGATTGTGGGAGCACGATCAGCACAAGGACTGCAGTGCTTCAAGAAGAAGGCCCACCACCACCTTTTCAGGGCAACTAGGAATGGGCAGTAAATATGGCCTTTCCAGTGTTGCCCACATCCCAAGATCAAATTAGAAAAATTATACAGTAGTTTATCTCAGAGAGACCAGCAGGAGAACACCCCCCCCCCACCCCCAGAAACTTGGTTATGTGAGGGTCTGTGGTAGACAATGTTTGTCACTGACCAGCATAGTCATCAAAGCACCCATCTACCATGAACTTATGCCCCCTTCTTTGTTGGCATCCTCGAGTACGAGGGACAAACCACTACTTGTATCCCATTGTCAAGCACAGCTAGTTCTAGTTCCTTCACTGTTCCCTCTGACCTGAAGGTATTTGTACAATTAACGAGGGCGTGCAGTTGAGTTGAAGTAGTTGGTCAGTAAATGACACAGATTTTGAAGCTCTGAAGTCTTTCCTAGTTAGTAACCAACTGAACTTAATAACAACTGTGACAAGAAGATGGCTTTAGTTGAATGGACATTCCCTAGCGCATTCCCCTTCTCTTTCTCTAATTTAGTTATGGTATCATCAACGTAGATATTCCTACTAAAGGTTACCAGAGAGGGCTACAAATGAGCAACCTTATCACCCCTAATTATACCCTGTGCACAATTAAACAAGAACAATAACGTTCGCTGAACTTGTAATAAATGGGAGATGCACATCAGTTAACAGTTCCAACATATAAACTTGGAAAATGCCTGAATAAAAGATGAAGGAATGATATTAGCGATGTGACACAGGAGCTACTAGCTGTCCACAAAATATCTGAACATAATCTACTTCATGTATTTTTCAGGATGGCTGAAGATCTCGTTCTCACTCCCACCCCCCACTGTCCCAACATGATACTTTTTAGTGAAATGAACACAAACATTTCAGGAGCCTTCAGACCTCACCTCGGTGTTGACATTCAGCACAATGTCAAGTTTCCAAAAGAGTAACCGGACCAGTTCTTTGCTGACTGCCTGAGTGTTAAAGGGAAAGAACACTCTCTAGGCAAGTTCTAGCATTCTTAAGCACTCATCCACCGAGTGTCTCCTTAAAAGAAATCCTCTAGTACAGTGCTCTATCATGGAGCCCTCTGTACCTCTATTTGCAGCTGGGTTGGATACAGAGAATATACTACAGTGACTCACACCAAAGGAAAAATAACACTCAATCAATACTTAAAAACACACACACACAAACCCAGTCCATGACTGTTCTCTAAAGAAACCAGCAATAGCTGTTCGTGGTGCTATGGAATCATACAATAACAACAACTTGTATTTATAATGCGCCTTTAACGTGGCGAAACATCCCAAGGTACTTCACAGGAGCGGTTAACAAACAAAATTTGACACCGAGCCACATAAGGAGATATTAGGGCAGCTGACCAAAAGCTTGGTCAAGGAGGTAGGTTTGAAGGAACGTCTTAAAGGAGGAGAGAGAGATAGAGAGGTTTAGGGAAGGAATTCCAGAGCTTAGGGCCTTGGCAGCTGAAGCACGGCCGCCAATGGTGGAGTGATTAAAATGGGGGACGTGCAAGAGGCCAGTGAATGGCGTCTCCTTCCACCATCCCACTGTGCATTCATTCCACATCCTTCTTAAAGTAGGGGGCACTTTCCTTTCCTTTTCCCTGCGCCTGCGGTGTCGGCAATCCTCAGGTGCAAGGAAGAGAAAAATGGGCTCGTGTTTTGGCAGGTCTCTGCCCACATTGTGCTGCCCTAGGACATGACGGGGTTCCCTCCAGTGTCGAGGTTGGGCCCGTGTCTGCAAAACGTTTGTTATTACAATGAGGCGGGAGGTGGAGTCTTCTTGGTCTTCTGCTTCATTTATGTGTCGGGGTGCCTGAAGTAGCTGGCGCATGAATCAGCCCCCCTCTCCCCTCCCGCCCCAACCCCCAACCTGGAGGGTCTACGGGGATCTTGAGGGCAGGCTGTGGACAACCCAGAAAGTAGCAAACTTTTAAAAGAAGATCTAGTGCTCCCGATGCACAGCAAGAGGAAATAGTGCAAGTGTGGGCACAGAGTGCATGTGCGATGAATCAAGTATGCTGATCGCTTTGTTTGGGTTCCTGTTGTGTGCTCGCATCATCCAAAGCTCCGTGCCCTCACACTTGGAAAGTGGCCTCTGGGATCTTTGGCCACATTATTTTGTCTGATTGGTCAGACGGTAATCAAAGGGCCTAATTCAGGATAATCACATGAAGCATTAAAGGGGAGCTGAGAAAAAAAAATCTTTACATACCAGGTGGTAAAAATATGGAATTGGTTGGCATAAACCATTGTTGAAACAATCCATAATATTTTTGTTTTAAAAGAGAATTGAAAAAGATTAAAGGATATATGGGGAGCGTGCAGGAGGGTGGAATTAGACTCATGTGGAAAAAAGCACCAGCACAGGTTGAGAATAAATGGCCTTTTTCTGTGCTGTGCCATTTTATGATTCTATAATTCCTGTTGCTGGTAATGAGTCTGACCCACGTATGGCTGGGAGCGGAGAGTCTAACGCTCATCGCTTTGGTCTTCTCCAGTCCTTGGAATGTCACTCCACGTGTGCAAACAGGCTTAATCTGAGCATGGTTCAAGGTGTTGTGAGTTGGGATCAATCTGCATAAACACATGGTGGTTTGATTCCTGTGGGGCTTCTCCCAGTCGTCCAGAAGTGTAAGTGTGTTTAGGCCGTTCCTCCGGGGTTTCCACAGATCTTCCGTCAAAGTTACGGCGAAGACCTCCCCGGCGAAATGAATGGCAGTGAGGTCCAGCGTGCAAGCTGTCATTGAGGTTAGGCTGCTTAAATGCTGCTTCACCTGCTTATATTCGGTAAAGACGTTCTTGTGGTTTACCAAGTCGCACATGAGCCAAAAAGCACCATCAACTTTTCCCAGGTGCATGCTTAGATTGCATTAGGGACATTGGAACAGGAATAGACCATTCAGCCCCTCGAGCCTGTTGCGCCATTCAATTAGATCATGGCTGATCTGACCCTCAACTCCATTTACCCACCTTAGCTCTATATCCCTTATTCCAGAAGCACCCCGCTTCCCTCTTGGGGCGCTACCGGTGAATTTCGGCCGCGGGGGTGCTAATTTTTTCGGGGTGCTAAAAGTAGCGCTCCGGCGAAGTTAGCGCCCCAAAGGGGGCGCGGCTCAATTTTTCCCGCGATGTGCCTGAGAGGTAACATCTACCTGAGGAACGAGGGGAACAAGGGTGAAACGCACAATGAAAGTGACCATGTAGGAGAAGAAACCATAGTAAGAGATTAACTGACTATGTTGTAGCAAGTAGGAATGGAACCATCAGAGGGCCGAGAGATGATTTTTTTTTATTCGTTCCTGGGATGTGGGTGTCGCTGGCAAGGCCAGCATTTATTGCCCATCCCCAGTTGCCCTTGAGAAGATGGTGGTGGTGAGCCGCCTTCTTGAACCGCTGCAGTCCGCGTGGTGAAGGTACTCCCACAGTGCTGTTAGGGAGGGAGTTTCAGGATTTTGACCCAGCGACGATGAAGGAGCGGTGATAAATCTCTAAGTCAGGGTGGTGTGTGACTTGGAGGGCAACTTGGAGGTGGTGGTGATGAAATAGGATGGGGAGGAGTAGTTGGAATAGAACAGAATTAGAATATATAGAAAAAAGGAAAATTAAATTAAACAGAGAGAAAATAGGAGGAACAAAGGAATGAAACATAGAAACATAAGAGATAGGAGCAGGAGTAGGCCATTCGGCCCCTCGAGCCTGCTCCGCCATTTAATGAGATCATGGCTGATCATCCAAATTCAGCACCCTGTTCCTGCTTTCTCCCCATATCCCTTGATCCCTTTAGCCTTAAGAAATATATCTAACTCCTTCTTGAATATATTTAATGAATTGGCCTCAACTGCCTTCTGTGGCAGAGAATTCCACAGGTTCACCACTCTCTGGGGTCAAGGTAGAAGCGTTCACGTCGCGGCCCTGTTTCAACCAATTCTACCACCAAGCCTACATTTCGTTGTACTGCACTTGTGCACTAACAATGACAATAAAATTGATTATGATTATGATTATGACCATGCACAGCATGCCTGAAGACGGAAGTAGTCGTCGATGTCAGAAACACGGGTCTTTTTCAAGACCGGCATTGACTGTTATATCTGCTAACATTGAAGGGTTCTCTATAGCTAAACAAAACATCCTCGCTACATTATGCAATGAGTTGGAGTGTGATGTCCTCTGCCTGCAGGAGACACATAGAGGAAGTGAGAACAACCACCCAAAAATACCAGGAATGGTCCTGGCTATTGAAAGACCTCATCGACAATATGGCAGTGCTGTATTTGTTAGAGCTGGTTCAGTTGTAGAAGCCACTTCTAAAACAGAGGAGGACAACATCGAAATTCTAACCGTAGAGCTGAGCAAAGTAGTAGTGACCTCAGTGTACAAGCCACCTGGCACAGATTTCAGCTTCTCTAACCCTGTACCCAACCTGCACAATAAACCACAGATCATCATTGGAGACTTTAATAGCCACAGTACCCAATGGGGGTACAAGGTGACTAACAACGATGGAGAAGCAGTCGAAGAATGGATGGACGCTAACCAGCTTAGTCTCATCCACGATCCTAAATTGCCAGCCTCCTTCCACAGTGCCCGCTGGAAGTGTAGATATAATCCAGATCTTGCCATTGCCAGCAACGACATCGCTGGCCTCTGCAAGAAGCTTGTCACAGACCCAATACCACAGACACAATACCGTCCTATTGGCATCCAGGTAAATGCAGCAGTGCTCCCAACCATCGTACCATTCAAAAGGCGCTTCAACTTCAAGGCGGCCGATTGGAACGGTTTTACACGAGCACTTGACCGCAAGGTTAAACGCATTAAACCACTACCTGAGCACTACAACCTCTTTGCAAAAGCTGTCTAAAAAACAGCTAGAAGGAAGATCCCCCGAGGTTGCAGAGTACACTACATCCCTGGTCTCACCAAGGAGAATGCTGAACTCTACTGGGAGTATGTCTCAATGTTTGAATCTGACCCCTTCTCAGAGGAAACAATGGCCTAGAAATTCGGTAGGCTTAGCGCCGCATTTGAGGCGCTAGAGGGCCTAGCGCCGGAGTTATGGCCAGTTGAGAAATTCCCTGGGGCCCTAAATCGGCGTTGCACCGGTAGCGCTGCGCCGGCACCGATGACGTCATCGGTGTGCGCAGCGTCCCGGTTGCCGTGGTAACCCGGCCCCAAGCCGAAATTCAGTTGCGCCCGCCTCGCCCGTGGCAGGCGCAACTAAGACTCTGGCAACAGAGTCTTCCCCCAGTGTGCGCCGGCGCATAAAGGTGGAGCGGCGGCCGGCCGCGTTCCCGGCGGCCGCCTGCCCGCACCTCCCTTCCTGGACTCCTGCATTCCCCCCCCCGCGGCCCTGATCAGTGTCTGATGCGAGCCCGGCACTTCCCCGAGGTGCCGGGCTCAGATGTCGGGTCAATCCGCCGGACAGTTGTCGGCTGCAGGCAGCTCCTCCTTAACAGGAGGAGGAGGCCTGCAGTTCCCCCGCCTGCCGCACCGCATCGGGTGCCGCAGCGGGGGATTAGCGCCGGGAAACCCAAGTTCACGCCCGTTTTGAGGCGCTAAAGGAGGGTTTTAGCGCCCGCCGCTGTCTGGGCCCGGCGCACCCGAATTTTCGTCGCGCGCTGCCGCATTACCGCTGGCGCAAACTTTCTGGCGCTACAGCCCTGGCAAGACCAAAACCCAATTTCTAGGCCAATATCTACCGGTGAGAGGGTGATGTTAAGTATCTCTCAAGAACGTCAAAACACCTGGAACACCTTGATAGAGACAACAGATCTTACAAAAAACAGCAAGAAGGCATGGTCTCTCATACGCAAACTTGGAGGTGATCCCAAGAAAGCTGCCCAACATCCAAATGTGTCTGCTAACCAAGTTGCACACCAGTTGCTCCTAAATGGAAAAATCAACAAGAAACAACCAAGAGCACAACTAGATAGGAAGAAGTACAGCGATGATCCTGGCTTCACTAGACCATTCACCATGGAAGAGCTGGAAACTGGTACAGGTAGACTACCTTTTATCCGAACTTCCGAAAACCGAAACCCTCTAAAAACCGAAGGTTTTTTCGTTCAGCGTAAGTCGTGCGCACGACATGACCAGAGTGGCGCACGACCCCGACCCCCACCGACGACCCCCCGCGGACCCCCGCCGACCCCGACCCCCGCCGACCCCCACTCCCGCCGACCCCCGCCGACCCCGACCCCCGCCGACCCCCACCCCCGACCCCCCGCCGACCCCCCCGCGGACCCCCGCCGACCCCCACCCCCGGCCCCCCCACGGACCCCCGCCGACCCCCCCGCCGACCCTGACCCCCGCCGACCCCGCCGACCCTCCCGCGGACCCCCGCCGACCCCCCCGCCGAACCACCCCCGACAAATTTCCCAGTCTTATAAAATACCTTCTGAAATCCAAAATTTTCCGAAAACTGAAACACGGCTGGTCCCGAGGTTTTCGGATAAAGGATAGTCTACCTGTATATCTAGTCTAAAACACGGGAAAGCAATTGGTCTTGACAACATAGCAACGGAGCAGATAAAGCATTTTGGACAGGAAGCAAAGAAATGGCTCCTACAATTGTTCAACCACTGTCTGGCAACACACAAGCTACCTGATATCTGGCAGAAGGCACATGTAATAGCACTATTAAAGCCTGGAAAAGATCCCTCAGATCCTAAGAGTTTTCGGCCAATTTCACTGCTTTGCCGCACCTATAAGCTGTTTGAATGCCTGATACTCAATAGGATAGCACCAACTGTAGATGAGAAGATCATTCCAGAGCAAGCAGGTTTCCGCCCCGGCAAATCAACAAGCCAACTGCTCAACCTCACACAACACATCGAAGATGGTTTTGAGCAAGGGATGGTAACAGGTGCTGTTTTTGTAGACCTGTCAGCAGCATACGATACAGTGAACCATAGACGTCTCCTCTGCAAGATTCTAGAGATGACAAAAGAGATTCACTTAACAGAGCTGTTAGAAAGCATGCTTCAGAATCGCCGGTTCTATGTTGAACTAGGTGGGAAGCGCAGAGGTGGCGTATTCAGAAGAATGGTCTTCCTCAGGGAAGCGTGCTTGCACCGCTGCTGTACAACATCTACACGAATGACCAACCTATAGATGGTGTCACACGCCGTTTTATATATGCTGATGACTTATGTGTCACTGCCCAAAGCACTGATTTTAACACCGTGGAGAAAATGCTTTCTGAGGCCTTGGAGAGACTAAAATCCTACTATGAAGAAAACCACCTTCGCGCAAACCCATCAAAGACGCAAGTTTGTGCATTCCACCTCAGAAACCGTGAAGCCAAACGCCAGCTGAAAGTAACCTGGTGTGGAGCAACACTGATGCATTACGAGCACCCTATCTACTTAGGAGTCACCCTTGCCCGATGCCTCACCTTCAAGAACCACATCGAGAAGACAAAGGCAAAAGTGAGCGTACGAAACAACATCCTGAATAAGCTCACTAACACAAGATGGGGAGCAAGCCCGAAAACATTGCAAACCAGTGCACTTGCTCTTTGCTATTCCACTGCCGAATACGCCTGCCCTGCATGGGAAAGGTCTACTCATGCCAAGAAGATGGATGCCGTTCTGAATGCAAGCTGCCGATTTATCACAGGTTGCTTAAAACCAACAAACAACAACAGCCTATATATCCTGGCGGGTATCACTCCCCCTGATATAAGAAGAACGGTAGCCAGCAAGAAAGAGCGACTCCGTCAAACATCAGATGAGAGGCACTCTCTGCATTGTCACACACCTACACCCAGCTGCCTAAAGTCAAGGAAGAGCTTCATGAACAGTGTTGTTCCATTACAATCAACCTCATCTGAAGCCCGCATCGGCTTGTGGAAAGACCGGCTCGCCAGTCTTGAACAACCCCCAGCGATGGAAATTTTACCTAATGAAAGCCTTCCCCCAGGAGCTAATTGCAACTGGGCAATCTGGAAGTGCCTTAACAGACTTAGGACCGGTGTAGGTTGCTCAAAGGTGTCACTAAGCAAATGGGGATATTCAACCAGCCCGACAACTTGTGAATGTGGAACTGAGGCACAGACTATGCAACATCTCCTGCAATGCCCATCATTAGAGGAACCCTGCACTGTTGCAGATCTTGCCGAATCCAACAACAAGGCGCAAAAATGTGTCCAGTTCTGGCTGGGCTATGTATAGACTGTCCGTGGACACGATAAGAAGAACCACTCTCTGGGTGAAGAAATTCCTCCTCATCTCTGTCCTAAATGGCTTACCCCTTATCTTTAGACTGTGACCCCTGGTTCTGGACTCCCCCGCCATTGGGAACATCCTTCCTGCATCTAGTCTGTCTAGTCCGGTTAGAATTTTATAAGTTTCAATGAGATCCCCTCATTCTTCTAAACTCCAGCGAATATAAGTCCAATTGACCCAATCTCTCCTGATATGTCATTCCTGCCATCCCAGGTATCAGTCTGGTGAATCTTCGCTGCACTCCCTCCATGGCAAGAACATCCTTTCTCAGATAAGGCGACCAAAACTGCACACAATACTCAAGGTGTGGTCTCACCAAGGCCCTGTACAACTGCAGCAAGACATCCTTGCTCCTGTACTCGAATCCTCTCGCTATGAAGGCCAACATACCATTTGCCTTCTTCCCCTTCACTTTCCTCTGACCCCCCTTCTCCCAACCTCACCCCCTGCCGCGTTTTCACTATCCCCTCTGACCTTCCACTCTCTGACCCCGAACGATCAGTCCTCAGCAAAGGCCTGAGCTTCATCCCCTAACGCCCCCACCTCAATGAATTTCGAGCTCGGCACGATGTTGAGCTCTTTTTCCGCCGCCTTCGTCTCCGTGCCCACTTCTTTGGCCAGGAGTCTTTCCCCCGCACGACTGACCCTTTCTCCCGCTTGCAGAATTCCCGTTCTACCTGGACCCCTCCCCCTGGGCTCTTACCCTCTCTAGACCTTTTCATCGCTAACTGCCGCCATGACATCGGCCGTCTCCATTTCTCTGCTCCCCTCACTCACTCCAACCTACCTCCCTCTGAACTTGCAGCACTCCATTCTCTTAGATCCAACCCTAACATTGTCATTAAACCCGCTGACAAGGGTGGTGCTGTTGTTGTTTGGCGAACTGACCTCTACCTAGCGGAAGCTGAACGTCAACTCTCCGACACCTCCTCCTACCTCCACCTGGACCATGACCCCACTACCGAACATCAAACCACCGTTTCCAAGACTGTCACTGACCTCATCTCCTCTGGAGATCTTCCCACCCGCTGCCACCAACCTCATAGTTCCTCAACCCCGCACAGCCCGCTTCTACCTCCTTCCCAAGATCCACAAACAGGACTGCCCTGGTAGACCCATCGTTTCAGCCTGTTCTTGCCCCATGGAACTTATCTCTTCCTATCTCGACTCTATCTTTTCTCCCCTTGTCCAGTCTCTTCCCACCTACATCCGCGACTCTTCGGACGCCCTCCGCCACTTTAACAGTTTCCAGTTTCCTGGCCCCAACCGCTTCCTTTTCACCATGGACATACAATCCCTCTACACCTCCATCCCCCACCAGGATGGCCTGAGGGCGCTCCGCTTCTTCCTTGAACAGAGGCCCGTCCAGTCCCCATCCACCACCACCCTCCTCCACCTGGCTGAACTTGTTTTCACATTGAACAACTTCTCCTTTAACTCCACTCATTTCCTCCAAATCAAAGGTGTTGCTATAGGTACCCGCATGGGTCCTAGCTATGCCTGCCTTTTCATTGGATATGTGGAACAATCTTTGTTCCAGTCCTACTCAGGTCCCCTCCCTCACCTCTTTTTCCGATACATTGATGACTGTATCGGTGCCGTTTCCTGCTCTCGCCCCGAACTAGACAATTTCATTCACTTTGCCTCCAATTTCCACCCTTACCTCACCTTCACATGGTCCATCTCTGACTCTTCCCTGCCCTTCCTCGACTTCTCCGTCTCCATCTCTGGGGATAGGTTATCGACCAATATTCACTACAAGCCCACTGACTCCCCCAGCTACCTGGATTACACTTCCTCCCACCCAGCCTCCTGTAAGGACTCTGTTCCATTCTCCCAGTTTCTCCGTCTCCGCTGTATCTGCTCCAACGATGCCACCTTCCACACCAGTGCTTCCGACATGTCTTCCTTTTTCCTCAACTGAGGATTCCCCTCTACCGTGGTTGACACGGCCCTCGACCGTGTCCGTTCTATCTCCCGCACTTCTGCCCCTCCCTCCCGGAACCACGATAGGGTTCCCCTTGTCCTCACCTTTCACCCCACCAGCCTCCACATTCAACGGATCATCCTCCGCCATTTCCGCTACCTCCAAAGTGATCCCACCACCAAACGCATCTTACCCTCCCCTTTCAGCATTCCGTAGGGACCGCTCCCTCCGAGACACCCTAGTCCACTCCTCTATCATCCCCAACAGCCCTTCCCCTTCGCCTGGCACCTTCCCGTGCAAGCGCAGGAGATGTAACACCTGCCCCTATACCTCCCCCCTTCCCACTGTCCAGGGCCCCAAACACCCCTTCCAGGTGAAACAGCGATTTACTTGTACTTCTTGCAATCTAGTATACTGTATTCGCTGCTCACGATGCGGTCTCCTCTACATTGGGGAGACCAAACGCAGATTGGGTGACCGCTTTGCGGAACACCTCCGTTCAGTCCGTAAGGGTGACCCCGAGCTTCCGGTCGCCTGTCATTTTAATTCACCGCTCCATTCCCACTCGGACCTCACCGTCCTTGGCCTCTTGCATTGTTCCACGGAAGCTCAACGTAAACTCGAGGAACAGCACCTCATCTTCCGATTAGGCACTTTGCAGCCTTCCGGACTCAATATCGAGTTCAACAATTTCAGATCATAACCTCGGCCCCTATTACTTTTTTACTTATATTTTTTTCCACCCCTTTGTTTTGGGTCCTCCTTCCCCCTCCCCCCCTTTCCTTTTTTTTCTCTCTCCCACCTGGCAGCCGTTTCTTATCCTGCCAGTACACTTCACACCTAATCTCAGCTGTCTTTTGTCTCCACTGGCCTATTACCATCTCGTCTGGTTTTGAATACCTCTTAATGTCTCTTTTACTTCTTTTGTTCGATCGCAGCCCTGCCTTCGATCTATTTTATTTCCTTTCCAGTTTTGAAAAAGGGTTTCGACCCGAAACGTCAACTCAAATTTCTCTCCACGGATGTTGCCTGACCTGCTGAGTTTTTCCAGCATTTTCTGTTGTTATTTCGGATTTCCAGCATCTGCAGTATTTTGCTATCATACCATTTGCCTTCTTAACCGCTTGCTGCACCTGCATGCTTACCTTCAGCAACTGGTGCACAAGGACACCCAGGTCTCGTTGCACTTCCCCTTCTCCCAATCTATTGCTGTTCAGATAATAATCTGTCTTCCTGGCATAACTGGCATGCTGATGACAAACTTTTTTTTAGATGGTTAATTTAGTAGTTAATGGCTAATATTACAATGATAAAGCGGTTTCTGATGCTTAAGTGGCCTCATTATAATATAATTTTCCTACCATCCACTGGGTCTCCATTGGCTGACAGAATAACTTTATAACCATTTTTTCTGCCAATTGGAAGCTCAGTCTTGGAAGACTGACATGGTTGTAAGCCAATCACTGGTCAACCAGGTAAACTCAACAGTGGCTCCCTGGAGCCTGACAGCATCAGGCCGAGTAAATCCATCCCTGGCGCAGTAAGAGTTAGGAGGTGTGTGTGAAAGAAGAGAGTGATTGCTATAGATTAGAATTACAGAACCTCCGGCACAATCAGAATTTTGGAATTTCTGGGTACTCGCTGATTTATTGAGGTAATTAGTTTGATTTATATGGATTTATGCTGAGCGTTCTTACAGAGAAAAATTATAGCTTGGGGGGAAAAAAGGACAAACTCAAGCACATTTTGTAACTGAAAAAGGAAGTGAGTAAGGCAATTCTGTAAATGACGATAGGTAAAAGTACATTCCATTCTCTAACAATGGCCTCCATCTTGTTGCTTCAGGTATGTGAGAGCAAAGAAGCAAAGACCTAATGACCCATGATTTTATGACCAAAACACTGGAATCATAGTTAGCTTCTGCATTTTACATGTATATGCACAAACACCCGTTTCTCTTCATTTTGTTACTTAGGGGTGACTTTTATAATGTTCAAGCTAAGGATCTCAGTGCTGCAGAATGGAATATTTTTCCACATCTTAGATCAATGTTATTCTTTAGGTCACATTTGTCATGGGTTAGATGCAGAGTAAAGATTTACTTTGCCCCAATAATGTGCCTTAAACCCAACCTCAGAACAGCACCAATTTGACATTTTCCATTTGCCACACCAAAAAGAAAGACTTGCATTTATACAGCGCCTTTCACGACCTCAGGATGTCCAAAAGCACTTTAAAGCCAATGAAGTACTTTTTGACGTCTAGTCACTGATGTAATGTAGGCAATGCGGCAGCCAATCTGTGCACAGCAAGCTCCCACAAACAGCAATGTGATAATGACCGGATAATCTCTTTCTTTAGTGATGTTGGTTGAGGGATAAATGTTGGCCAGGACTCTGGGGAGAACTCCCCTGCTCTACTATGAAATAGTGCCGTCGGACCTTTTACGTCCAGCTGAGAGGGCAGATGTAAAAGATCCCATGGCACTATTTTGATTTTGGTTTAACATCTCATCCAAAAAAATGGCACCTCCGACAGTGCAGCGCTCCCTCAGTACTGCACTGGATTGTTAGCCTGGGTTTTGTGCTTCAAGTCTCTGCAGTGGGACTATGAACCCACAATATTCTGACTGAGGCAAGCACGCTACCAACTGAGCCACAGCTGGCATCTAGTGCCTCTTGTTTTCCCTGTGCCTCTCAACGTGTGGCCACTAGATAAGTGCTGAATTTTGGGCTGCTTCATGCTACCATTTCAGAGCCTCTTGAAACTCATCTCACGTGGAACTTTTTATAACCAGAAGCCTCGACTAGATCAGAACCCAGTTCTCAGAGGTGAGAGGTCAGTGTACTCAATTGTCGCAACCCTTGCCCTTTTTAAACTCAGGGTGATTGAAATGCAAAGATTCGAAGAGCTGCTGGAAATTAAATACAGCTCTAATGCTTTTAGGACAAAGTTATTTTTATTTGGATTCCTGAGTGGGAAATGGACATGCTCTCTCATGAATTAGAGGCACAGGGAGTTGTTTGAAGAAAGAGAACTCAGGGCCCGGAAGGGATGAGGGGTTAGGTGCATTAGCAGACATTGATAAATGTTCACATAAACCAATACCAATAAACCAAACTTACTAGGAAAACAAATAATCCTATCCAATTCTGCCAGGTCTTTAGTTCCACTACAAACTCTGTCTTGCCTGACTTATCTCTCCCAAAAATAGCTGTTGAATGATATCCAGCTGCCTCTGATGGGATAGGCCCTAGACATGTGGACTAAGGTAGTAGATAAGGCCATTAAAATGAATAGTATCAATGGGTTTGAGAAACAATTGGATGCATTGCTAGAGTGAAAGACAGATGCAGATTTATGTGACATCTTATCAGTTATCACGTCTCAGAAAGGTCTCGAATTGCTTCTCACAATGAACTATTGTGAAGTGTCGTGGTTGTTTTTATATAAGCAATGCAGTAGTCATTTTGTATACAAACAACAATGAGATGAATGGCCCACAAATGTGCTTTTGGTGGTGCTTATTAAGAGAGGAATGTTGGCCAGAACAAAGCGATAACGCTCAGCTCTCAGCTCAAATGAGATGTTCACATTCATCTGACCCACAGGAACAGGAACATAGGAACAGGAGTAGGCCATTCAGCCCCTCGAGACTGTTCCACCATTCAATTAGATCATGGCTGCTTTGTATCTTAACTCCATCCACCCGCCTTGGTTCTGTAACCTTTAATACCCTTGCCTAAAAAAATTCTATCAATCTCAGTTTTTAAATTTTCGATTGACCTAACCTCAATAGGAACAAACAGGGTTTTGATTTAACCAAAGAATGGCACCTCCAACAATGCTGCACTCCTTCAGTACTGGACTGCAGTGCCAATCCAGATTAATTGCTCAGGTCCTAACAACTTTCTGATTCAGAGGCGAAAGGACTACTCAATGGAGCCAGAGTAGGAACCGAGGGATTACAGTGAAAATGGATGCTGGGCAATAATGAACTTTACGGGATCCTAAAAAAATGTTATGCTCAGTGTAAGTGCACGTTCTGGGAGCTGGGTTGACAATGACACTGCAAGGTGATGGGCAAAGGAACCAGAGGTAACATGAGGAAAAAATCTTTTATGCAACAAGTGGTTAGGATTTGGAATGCACTGCCTGAAACAAAGTCAACAGTAGCTTTCAAAAGGGAATTGGATAAATATTTGAAGGAGAAAAAATTGCAAGAATATGGGGAAAGAGCGAGGGAGTGGGACTAACTGGATTGCTCTTCGAAAGAGCCGATGCAGACTCGATGGGCCGAATGGCCTCCTTCTGTGCTGTAATGTTCTATGATTCCATGGGGGCTAAATTTGGTTGCTTTGCACCTCCCATAAGTGCCTTAAAAGGGCGCTAACGGGGCGCAAATCAACTAGCTCCTGGGCGCGGCGCCGCTAACGCCTCCCGCGAAATTCAGCGGGAGGTTAGCAGCGACGTTAACTGTTAGCGCCGCGCAGTGATGACGTCATCGCCATGCGCAGCGCCCCGGCTATAATATTGGGTGGCGCCCCCCAGACTTACCGCTGGACGCTATGTCCGCCCGGGTCTGGGGGGCCTAACTGCGGCCGGGGCGGCGCTAGTTAAAGGGGAGGTGGCTGGCGGCCATTTTTGTTGCTGGCCGCCTGCCAGCACCTGCCCCCGTTGCTGTCCTCGATCCCCGTGAAGCTCCCTCCCACAGGGTGCTGGCTGCTCTCCGTGAGCCCGGCACTCCTCTCCTCAAAGGGGGCGCGACCGAATTTTTACCCCCATGATTCTACTGGAATGCAGTATGTCATCCACAGCACTGGTTTAATGTCTCATCCAAAAGGTGGCACTTCTGAAAGTGCAGCACTCCCTCAGGACTGCGATGAAGTGTCAGTGTAGATTACAATGCAAAACAGTGTATGCTCTTCCATTAAGGCTGAGATTCTAACACTGACTTCACCTTGAAGTTGAAATACTTCTGTGAAAATTTTCTAAACAGGAAAAAAACAGTTGCAACTGAACAATGATGGAGTAAATGGGGAGAAAGTGTTTCCACTGATAAGAGGGTCGATAACCAGAGGACACAGATTTAAGGTGATTGGCAAAAAAGCCAGAGGCGACATGAGGAGAACTTTTTTTTACGCAGCGAGTTGTTGTGATCTGGAATGCGCTGCCTGAAAGGGTGGTGGAGGCAGATTCAATCGTTACTTTCAAAAGGGAGTGGGATGAATCGGTAGCTCTTTCAAAGAGCCGGCACAGGCACGATGGGCCGAATGGCTGCCTTCTGTGCTGTATGATTCTATGATAGTGTGCAGCTTAGGTCACCAGCACATGACACAGGATGTGAGCATGAGTGGGGCTGGAAATAACTAACGAAATAGAAGAGTAAAACATTCTGGGGTGGAAGTAGTTTTGAAAGGGGTTAAGGAAGCGAGATTAATTGTAGATTGAAAATATCTCGCGATGTGCTCACTAATGACTCCTTTGTTGCCCAGACATTGATCCACAGACAGAGCTGTCATTAGTTTCACAGCAGAGAGCAAGAATGCCCGAGGTGGGTGTTGTATTCGCAGACACTGCTGTTCGACTGAGTTTAACAACACTAATATGACAACAGCAGAACAATGCTGGAGCAAATACAAACTATTGTTTACCCCTTCGCTGACGGCAAGTGGCGTTGTCCAGAATCATTCCAGAAAATGAGACCTTGGTTTAATCAAGTAGCCACCTGCTAGGTATTTAATACCCATTGAGCTTCTTGACCCCTTCATTTGCTCAAAGCTTATGGATGGCAAAATTCCATTCATTCTGTCACCATTCTGGCTGGATAGAGGGACACAGGTGGTGAGCCATATTCTAGGGATGAGCATTCAAATGAATGATCATTTGAAGGGTGAAAATTCAAGTCATTCAAATCCGAAGTCTGAATTTAATAAACCCAGTTACTGAACAGGGAAAATTTTCTATTTCGTATCTAGGGTCTCAAACAACTACTCTCTACCAGGTCACCACGGATCACACCCATCCACACCACTAGTTCACCATAGATCAATCACATCCACACCACTAGTTCACCATAGATCACACCCATCCACACCACTAGTTCACCATAGATCAATCACATCCACACCACTAGTTCACCATAGATCAATCACATCCACACCACTAGTTCACCATAGATCAATCACATCCACACCACTAGTTCACCATAGATCAATCACATCCACACCACTAGTTCACCATAGATCAATCACATCCACACCACTAGTTCACCATAGATCAATCACATCCACACCACTAGTTCACCATAGATCACTCCCATCCACACCACTAGTTCACCATAGGTCACTCCCATCCACACCGCTAGTTCACCATAGATCACTCCCATCAACACCACTAGTTCACCATAGATCAATCACATCCACACCACTAGTTCACCATAGATCAATCACATCCACACCACTAGTTCACCATAGATCACTCCCATCCACACCACTAGTTCACCATAGGTCACTCCCATCCACACCGCTAGTTCACCATAGATCACACCCATCCACACCACTAGTTCACCATAGATCAATCACATCCACACCACTAGTTCACCATAGATCAATCACATCCACACCACTAGTTCACCATAGATCAATCACATCCACACCACTAGTTCACCATAGATCAATCACATCCACACCACTAGTTCACCATAGATCAATCACATCCACACCACCAGTTCACCATAGATCAATCACACCCACACCACTAGTTCACCATAGATCAATCACATCCACACCACTAGTTCACCATAGATCACTCCCATCCACACCACTAGTTCACCATAGATCAATCACATCCACACCACTAGTTCACCGTAGATCAATCACATCCACACCACCAGTTCACCATAGATCAATCACATCCACACCACTAGTTCACCATAGATCAATCACATCCACACCACTAGTTCACCATAGATCACACTCATCCACACCACTAGATCACCATGGATCACTCCCATCCACACCACTAGTTCACCATAGATCACACCCATCCACACCACTAGTTCACCATAGATCACACCCATCCACACCACTAGTTCACCATAGATCACACCCATCCACACCACTAGTTCACCATAGATCACTGCCATCTACACCACTAGTTCACCATAGGTCACTCCCATCCACACCACTAGTTCACCATAGATCACACCCATCCACACCACTAGTTCACCATAGATCAATCACATCCACACCACCAGTTCACCATAGATCAATCACATCCACACCACTAGTTCACCATAGATCACTCCCATCCACACCATTAGTTCACCATGGATCACACCCATCCACACCACTAGTTCACCATGGATCACACCCATCCACACCACTAGTTCACCATGGATCACACCCATCCACACCACTAGTTCACCATAGATCACACCCATCCACACCACTAGTTCACCATAGATCACACCCATCCACACCACTAGTTCACCATGGATCACACCCATCAACATCACTAGTTCACCATAGATCACTCCCATCCACACCACTAGTTCACCATGGATCACTCCCATCCACACCACTAGTTCACCATAGATCACTCCCATCAACACCGCTAGCTCACCATGGATCACTCCCATCCACACCACTAGTTCACTATGGATAACACCCATCCACACCACTAGTTCACCATAGATCACTCCCATCAACACCACTAGTTCACCATGGATCACACCCATCCACACCACTAGTTCACCATAGATCACTCCCATCAACACCACTAGTTCACCATGGATCACTCCCATCCACACCACTAGTTCACCATAGATCACACCCATCCACACCACTAGTTCACCATAGATCACAACCATCCACACCACTAGTTCACCATAGATCACATTCATCCACACCACTAGTTCACCATGGATCACTCCCATCCACACCACTAGTTCACCATAGTTCACCCCCATCCACACCACTAGTTCACCATAGATCACTCCCATCCACACCACTAGTTCACCATAGATCACACTCATCCACACCACTAGTTCACCATGGATCACACCCATCCACACCACTAGTTCACCATAGATCACACCCATCCACACCACTAGTTCACCATAGATCACTCCCATCCACACCACTAGTTCACCATAGATCACACTCATCCACATCACTAGTTCACCATAGATCAATCACATCCACACCACTAGTTCGCCATAGATCACTCCCATCCACACCACTAGTTCACCATAGATCACACTCATCCACACCACTAGTTCACCATGGATCACACCCATCCACACCACTAGTTCACCATAGATCACACCAACCCACACCACTAGTTCACCATAGATCACACCCATCCTCACCACTAGTTCACCATAGATCACACTCATTCACACCACTAGTTCACCATAGATCACACCCATCCACACCACTAGTTCACCATAGATCACACCCATCCACACCACTAGTTCACCATAGATCACACTCATCCACACCACTAGTTCACCATAGATCACACCCATCCACACCACTAGTTCACCATAGATCACACTCATCCACACCACTAGTTCACCATGGATCACTCCCATCCACACCACTAGTTCACCATGGATCACTCCCATCCACACCACCAGTTCACCATGGATCACACCCATCCACACCACTAGTTCACCATAGATCACTCCCACCCACACCACTAGTTCACCATAGATCAATCCCATCCACACCACTAGTTCACCATAGTTCACCCCCATCCACATCACTAGTTCACCATGGATCACACCCATCCACACCACTAGTTCACCATAGATCGATCCCATCCACACCACTAGTTCATTGGGGATCAGAACCACATTCACCATGAGAAATCAGGCACACATCCATTAGTAAACCGCCAGATTTGGATTTGGAAGTGAATTCAAGGTCTAAGTCTTGAACAGAGGGTCAGTTGGCATATTTGTTTTCTTCGAATCTTTTCCGAACACTGGCAGGCAGTGAGATATTTCAGGTACTTTTCCAAGACAGTCTGACATACCTGGTCGATGTGCTTTTGGGACTGCCATGTTAGCGGCCCTCCCTGCATCCTGAGGTTTTGGTGGTGACGCGGTAAATCTGCAGATGCCCGATTCTGAGGGCGTGCTGGATGTCAGGCTATCTGTGTACTCATTAGTCCCGGCTGTCAGCTGCTCCGAAGATGTATCCGATATGAAGCATTCTGTGATTGTAAACTTAGCGTGCCGCAACTGCTCCTCCATCTTGGCGTGTTCGTAAGCGCGCGCCAGCTCCTCGTATGTGGAGGAGGCACTCTCGGTGGAGACCATGCTACTGCGTGCTCTGTCTAACAGAAGAAAACACATCTCATTACAAAATCAAACTCCAAATATTCACACTTCCACTTTCTATCCGTTTTGCCAAAGGGCAAAAAGCAAGGAAGTTAGGCTAAATCTTTATAAATCACCGGTTAGAACTCGGAATATTGTGTACAATTTTGGGCACCACACTCTAGGAAGGATGTCAAGGCATTAGAAAGGGTGCAGAGGAGATTTATTAGAATGGTACCAGGAATGAGTGGCGAATGGTTGTTTTTGTGACTGGAGGGCGGTATACAGTGGAGTTCCCCAAGGTTCAGTACTAGGACCACTGCTGTTTTTGATATACATTAATGACTTGGACTTGGGGTTACAGGGCACAATTTCAAAATTTGCAGCTGACACAAATCTTGGAAGTGTAGTGAACACTGAGGAAGATAGTGATAGACTTCAAGAGGACATAGACAGGCTGGTGGAATGGGTGGACACGGGGCAGATGAAATTCAACGTAGAAAAGTGTGAGGTGATACATTTTGGTAGGAAGAATGAGGAGAGACCATACACACGAAATGGTACAATTTTAAAGGAGGTCCAAGAACAGAGCTCGGGGTGTTGGTGCACAAATCTTTGAAGGTGGCAGGACAGGTTAACAAAGCAGTTAATAAAGATCGTGGGCGTTATAAATAGAGGCATAGAGTACAAAAGCCAGGAAGTTATGTTAAACCTTTATAAAACACTAGTTAGGCCCCAGCTGGAGTGCGAGTCCAATTCTGGGCACCACACTTTAGGAAGGACGTAAAGGCTTTGAAGAGGGTATTGAAGAGGTTTACTAGAATGGTTCCAGGGATGAGGGATTACAGTTACGTGGAGAGACTAGAGAAGCTGGGGTTGTTCTCCTTGGAGCAGAGAAGACTAAGAGGAGATTTGATCGAGGTGTTTAAAATCATGAAGGGTTTTGATAGAGTAAATATTGAGAAACTGTTTCCACTGGCGAGAGGGTCAGTAACTAGAGGACACAGATTTAAGATAATTGCCAAAAGAACCAGAGGGAAGATGAGGATAATTTCTTTTTACGCAGCAAGTTGTTGTGATCTTGAATGTCTGCCTGAAAGGGTGGTGAAGTAGATTCAACAGTAACTTTCAAAAGGGAATTGGATAAATACTTGAAAAGGAAACATTTGTAGGGCTATGGGGAAAGAGCAGGGGGAGTGGGACTAATGGGACAGCTCTTTCAAAGAGCCGGCACAGGCATGATGGGCCGAATGGCCTCCTTCTGTGCTGTATGATCTATGAAAATATAATGTCAAAAAATTAGGGTTTTCTCCCACATGATTAAAGTTTATTGGGGCCAACTTTTGTGTCATCCCAGCGCACTATTGTAAGTCGGGCAATGCGATATTTGCACGTGCCACATACAACCTGTACACCACCATGGAATGGGCGAGCATCAGACATGATTAACGCCTGCTGTTAAAAGAAAGAATGAACTTGCATTTATATAGCATCTTTCACGACCTCAGGATGTCCCAAAGCGCTTTACAGCCAATTAAGTACTTTTGGAGTGTAGTCACTGTTGTAATGTGGGAAACACGGCAGCCAATTTGCGCACAGCAAGGTCCCACAAACAGCAATGTGAGAATGACCAGATAATCTGTTTTTAGGTATTGGTTGAGGGATAAATATTGGCCAGGACACCGGGGATAACTCCCCTGCTCTTCTTTGTAATTGCGCCATGGCATTTTTTATGTCCACCTAATATGGTGCCTCGGTTTAACGTCTCATCCGAAAGACGGCACCTCCGACAGTGCAGCGCTCCCTCAGCACTGCACTGGAGTGTCAGCCTAGATTTTTGTGCGCAAGTCCCTGGAGTGGGGACTGTGAACCCACAACCTTCTGACTCAGAGGCGAGTGTGCTACCCACTGAGCCACGGCTGACAGGATTGAATTAGGGATTGAACATTCCTATGTAACAGTACAGCAATACCTGTGTCCTGTGATGGACTGACGCTGTAGCTGTCGCTCTCCTTGTCTACAGATCCCGCTACATGGGGTGTCGGCATTCTCCAGTCAGTCGTCAGTGTGTGAGCAGACACGGTAGGGTGGGGTCTGTTCAGCGTCCACTGGCTGGAGTACCTGTTGCGAGTCGATGGCACCCCCTTCGCATTCCTGCGGGCAGTGGGATCTACAAATCACAAAATCCAGAAAATGAATGCCGCTGATCAACAGAAGCTCAAAGTCATGATGTGCATAATGACTAAGGATCGCGGAAGTCTGTCATCTATATTTTTTCAATACCAAGAGTACAGATTCGACAGACTTGCACCTCACCATTTATTCTAACTGCACAGTAATCGTTCGTCCTTATCCATGGCAGTCATCCTGACTGTTTGAGCCTCTATTGAAAATACCATGGCCTTAGACGGTATACAGTGTTGAGCATGTGCGGCCCAATTTAACCGTGCAATCATCACAAACATAAACCCTGAAATTACAATTGCCAACTCCTTACGGGTTTAGAAGTAACCTGCAGTGCAACCTCAGGGCCATTGTACTGTAATGTCATGTGTCATGTCACGAAGATTACACTTTACAGTAGCAAATTAGTTATCCTAACAGTAACCCTACATAGTCAGGATGGTAGCAATGCATGTTTATAACTTTTTTTTTATTTATTCGTTCACAGATTGTGAGCATCGCTGGCAATGCCGGCATTTATTGCCCATCCCTAGTTGCCCTTGAGAAGGTGGTGGTGAGCCACCTTCTTGAACTGCTGTGGTCCGTGTGGTGAAGGTACTCCCACAGTGCTGTTAGGGAGGGAGTTCCAGGATTTTGACCCAGTGACGTTAAAGGATCGGCGATATACTTCCAAGTCAGGGTGGTGTGTGACTTGGAGGGGATCTTGGAGGCGATGGTGTTCCCATGCATCTGCTGCCCTTGTCCTTCTAGGCGGGTTTGGGAGATGCTGTCAAAGAAGCCTTGGCGAGTTGCTGCAATGCATCTTGTAGATGGTACACACTGCAGCCACGGTACGCCGGTGGTGGAGGGAGTGAATGCTTAAGGTGGTGGATGGGGTGCCAATCAAGCGGGCTGCTTTGCCCTGGATGGTGTCGAGCTTCTTGAGTGTTGTTGGAGCTGCACTCATCCAGGCAAGAGGAGAGTATTCCATCACACTCCTTACTTGTGCCTTGTAGATTAAATAATAAGCGTCATTGAAGAAGTGAGTTTTTCTTTAATAAAGTTGGGCAGATGCACATTTGGGATTTGGCGTACCCAAACAGTATACAGATGCTCGCTCCGGTTTTACAGCGGCTGCTGGTGTGTTGAAAAATTAGAGCAAGACCACAGCTTGCAGACAGAAGCACTGTCAGGAGTTTGGAATGGCACGAGCAGACATTCTTAAAAGCAATTTTTTGAAGATATCGGTGCAATATTGTTCACAAAAGTACAGTTTAATCGCCTATGAGTAAGTGAGCGCTGGGGTATATGAGGAGGTGGTGCATAAATTAAAGGAGAACCCCATGCCATGAAGCATAATTTGACAGTAGATATTCTTCACTGAATTGTACGCATGTATAAGTAAGTATTGTTATAAATCTCATCATCATAAAGAAACTACTCATGAAACAACACTGGACGGCCAGCTGGTGGCGCCGTCCAAGGAGTATAAATACTCGGGCGTGGGCCCAGCTTTCTCAGGGACATTTTGTAAGACAGGAACTAGTGAAGTACAACTAGACCTCCATGTTCTGAAACAAGTTGATTAAAGCCTTGCTTTATACTCAAACCAAGTGTGTAGTGAGTTTTATTACATCAAGTATATTTTAAACGCTTACCTAGTTGGTTGCGGCGTGCAGCGGTCCCTTTAAGGACACCCTGTTAGGCCGCACGTAGACCTGGTTTTCCTGAAAGCTCAGCGAAACCTAATGTTGCAATGGGGGCCTCAAACAGGCGCTAGGCCCCTTATTTGAACGGGCAAAGATGCCAACACCTGTTCAGGTGTGGTCCCTGGATGTCAATTTATTTGCCTACACCAATATGGCGGGTGGCGCACTTCCAGCTCGTAATGAGCATGTGCTTCCTGACCGCCATATTGAAGGCGTAAGAGGCCCTTTGACTACCCGAAAAGTAGGCGCTAAACGCGGCTGAATTTCCAAGCCAAACTGTTTTTCAGTTTATGTCTGGTACACTTGTGAAATTTACGATCTGAATTTCGTAGGAAACTGCTGTAATTGCTAGTGTAGATTTTTAATACCATTTCACAACTTATTTCCTCTATGCTACTCATAAAAAATTCACAAAAATGACTCGGTTATGTTCTCTGGCATTCTGAATTATTTACAACTAATTAAACTGCTATTATTATGATTTTAAACCATGCGGGCATCTCCAGCACAGAGCTGCAGTGACAGATCTCTTAATATAGTGTTGCCCTGGCAACGGAAAGTAAAATTAAAATACTTTCAAAATTGGTACTTTTCTCTCTTCCACCACAAATGACTTGTTCAAAAGCTTTCCACCGCTAAACTTCTTTCGTTCCCGCTGAACTCGGCTGGTTGTAGCAAAGAGCTCAGTAATATTGTGCTTATTCAAATTCCTTTGATGGCGGTGAATGACAAGGAGGATGTTGGGACTTCGAGCTTTAAGTAAATGAGGAGAGTCTGGCAGAACTGAACAGGTTTCCTTTGGAGAGAGGCTGACGGAAGGGGGGACACGAGTCAGGTCTTCAGAGTGCTGAGAGGCACCGGTGATGTAGATGTGAGGTGGTTATTTGACTTTGTGACTGTGAGCACAGAACTAGAGGACACATTGTTAAAATGAACAGACCTCAAACTGACATTTTCCCCCACAGGGTAGTGGACAGACTACCAGTAAAAGCAGTTGTGATATATCTATATATATAAAAGAGCTCTTCTGTCTGTCCCGATGTCTGTCTGTCCCAATATCTGTCTGTCCGTGTTCTATACGTTTGAAAGTTATAGAGCGTACCGACGCGCGCGTCGCCTCAAAAGATAGCTTGCGATTCCGGACCGGTCATAGGCATATTTACCTTTCGGCCGGACAAAAAACCGCGCCGCGGTATCCAAAAAACGTTCAGCGTTCCGCTCATTAGCATCTCATTAGCGACCGTGTGACGTCGAGGTCGACCAATCGGACGGCGGGTTCCTGGCGCGTGCTGTCCTACAGTTGAGTGTCGAGTGACTCGACGATTGACCAATCCTACGCCTCGGTGACCTGACCGGTCGACCAATCGGTGCGTGTGTGGGCGGGCCTTATCCTTCTGAACCGAGGTGAGTGGCCGCCATCTTGATTTTTCATGATTTTTTCCCCCACACTTTCTGTGTGTTAGGGAACTAAGGTAAATATTTTAATGATGTGTTAGGGAATTAAATAACAATTTATTTGTGTTTTAAATTGTGTTTAGCAAATGCGCACGCGGTGGGCGGGGCAGTTGGCTCCTCGTTCGAGACCAGGCCTGCGTCCGACCCGAGGGGCCACTTAGTTAACCGGCAGCCGAGCCCTGCCTCCTATTCACATCTACCGTCCTTCTTGCATGGGCCTACCGAGCGACTCCTACTCCCTCCTCCTCTTTTGCTGCTCTCTATTTATTTAATCTCCTCTTACTCGGCGAAAGATGAGTTTAAAAAAAAAAGAAGAGGCCGCCAGTTGCGTGGCCGCCTTGACGACGGCACGCATTCGCACGGCCCCCGTTACCCCGGCAACGGGGCACGCCGGCAGTCTTGAAACCACGCATGCGCACGGCCCGCCACCCCCGTGACGCCAGCACGCATGAGTTTA